>NW_028224718.1:0-1000 GCF_056783735.1 Eptatretus burgeri
AATAAAGAAGAACAAATGAGTGAAGGTGAGCAGTGCTTCTGGATTTAGATAGTTTCACCAGAAGGGGGTTGTTGATGGACCATGTGCAGTCGTGCATCCTGCAGAAAGTTTGGGGGAGGGGGGGAGGAGTCAGGGGACCAAGTGTGGAGAGAGAAGAGATTGCAAGACCAGAAAGGAGGTGGCAGAAGACAAGAGACCACCGACCTGTCTGCGATGGTGAAGTGATAGGCCCATAGACTCGGCTTTCACCATGGGAGATTCTATTAACCTTGAAGGCCTTGGTTTCCACGGCATCAAGATGAGCAAGATACGAGGCAGGGGTACCAGCCCAGAGGGGAGAGCAGTTCTCCATCAAGCTGCGGTCGAAGGCCTTGTTGGTGTATCGAAATTCAGGTGTGCCAAGGAAGGAATCTGTACGGCGGAGGATATCTAGTCGGTGGGTGGCTTTGGAGGCCAACTTTGAAATGTGGTTTGCCAAAGAAAGATCATGGCTGATAGTGACACCCAGGAGTTTGAATGACTGAACTTTCTCTTTATATTACACTCTACCAAACAGCATGGTCTTCATCCAACATAATATAACAATTTGCTCAGCTTTTCAACACCGATTACGAAAGAAGTATAATAACAACCAGAGTTGGTGTCAAAGCCACCTAATGCTCGCCTGTTTATACATTTATCGTTTTTAAAAGACTAGTCTAATAAATTTTTTTTTTAAAGCATTGCAGTGAAGCCTGAACCAAATAATTATAAAGCAATATATGTATTTGTATATTGTAATCAGTAAAAAATAGTGTGGTAGATAAAAACAGAAAGGAAAAAAAAATGAAAACATGAACATGACAAAATCTTCTGATGTTGCGGGTTTTCCCGATGACGCGTTCAGGCCAAATCAAGTTGTTGTCGTCAGTCTCCAGTCTATGTTAAGATTTACATTAGGTTTCAAAACTGGTTTTGACTCTTCGTGAATTAAAAACTCACTGTAAAAGTCCTCTTCCTG
>NW_028224719.1:0-1000 GCF_056783735.1 Eptatretus burgeri
CTGGCACTCATTTCGCCGACCTCGGAAGGATGGCAGGCTGAGTCAACCCCCTGGTGTTAATTCAGCAGCCAACGGGATTTGAACTCAGGACCCTGGGATCCCAAGCCGCCACCCTAACCACTAAGCCAACACCAGGCTCCAGGTTAAAAGGGGAGACAAATAAATATACCTTGGGCTAAAAAGGGGATTTATTTTTTTAGGGGAAAAAAAAGAAAAATTTCATGGCTGAAAATCCCCCATTCATTTACATGGGGAAAAGTGAGCCAGAACCAGTATTCTTTCCCTACTCATATACCTTATAAGTCCAAGGAACTGTATCTATTACATCAACAATTTAAAAAAGTTAATTTGTCCATCGCTTTGTATAACCTTTTTCAAAATGAGATTTCCACCTATATATAAATGTTTCTGATGGTTTCGTATTCATTGACGTGTGAATCGTATCATACTTATCTATAATATCCTGAATAAAAGATGACCATTATTGAGAACCGAGTTGTGTGAATTTTTTATATAGTCTCTCTTTTGAAGTGCGATTAAAGCGCTCAATAACAACCACTTTTCCTTCATTAAAGGTTTTCCTTCATTTCCTTCATTCCTGTATAATGTAATGCTGTTATTTTTTAGAAAATTCATAAATATCTTATTATAGAACTCTCTTCCCTCATCAGTCCACAATTTTTAGGTTTTCTCTTACTTTTATTAAATATCTGTTGAAAGGCTAACATAAGAGTATTACCTGTTTTATTTTTTAAAGGGACAACCCATGCGTATCTACTCCTCAAATCAATAACGGTTAAAGCATACTTGTACCCTTTATCATTATTGAGTTCAATCAAATCAGCAGACCAGATATAATCAACGTCCTTGGAATAAACCTTCCTTCTATGAAACTTTGTGAATATTGGTTGATGTAATTCATCAGCTAATTGTTCTTCAGTCTTATTGACATCATTAGAGCCTATAAGTTTTTTGAATTTCCAAGCCCAAATTTCAACTT
>NW_028224721.1:0-1000 GCF_056783735.1 Eptatretus burgeri
GAGCTTGGAGCGTTTTCATGCATTATATGATACGATTTTCCACGATCTACACTCACGGACTAATTGAAGTTTATCATCGCAATATTATTTCGCTTTTGAGGATCGGATATCGTCCAGACTAAATAAGTGTGGAAATCTGTCGTGAAATCTGATACTTTAAAGAAATAACGAGTCTTCCATATCATCTGCCAGATCAGTGTCGATATTTTCGGAGTTTTCACGAGGTGCTCTCCAGGGAATCAAACTAAATCTGGTAAAAAAAAAAACCATGCACGTTAAAAAAAAGTTATAACGTTTCCGTGGACCACGATGTACCACGTAACACGTGCTGAGATGAGCAGGCAAGATGGCGGATTATCTGCAATGTTTATTTCACAGGCTAGTGAATTTTGCGGTCTCCAGGGTTGTTCTGTATTAAGCTGCAACTCTTTTGTGGATAAAGTCATTATTTGAACGAATTCATTTTATTTCATTAACTGCTGCATGTACGGTGAAGACCAGCTTTAAAGTTAAAGGGATCCTACATGATATGCAGCAACAGCCTGGCCAACCGTTCCTTATCAACCATTTAATAGAGTGCTTGGATCAGTGCTTAAGCCGCTTGCCGAACGCCTTACAGTCAATTGCGGTACTACGCTACGTCCTTCTGAGTGAATCGTTCACTCACTGCATACACTTTTGCCCACGACATCTTTCAGAGCGAGTGGTTCTTGCTCCGTCACCTTGAGCGAGTGGTTCGTGCTCCGTCGCCCTGAGCGAGTGGTCCGTGCTCCGTCGCCCTGAGCGAGTGGTCCGTGCTCCGTCGCCCTGAGCGAGTGGTCCGTGCTCCGTCGCCCTGAGCGAGTGGTCCGTGCTCCGTCGCCCTGAACGAGTGGTTCGTGCTCCGTCGCCCTGAACGAGTGGTTCGTGCTCCGTCGCCCTGAACGAGTGGTTCGTGCTCCATCGCCCTGAGCGAGTGGTTCGTGCTCCGTCGCCCTGAGCGAGTGGTTCGTGCTCCGTC
>NW_028224722.1:0-1000 GCF_056783735.1 Eptatretus burgeri
CAAAGTAAATTGACCTGGTCTGAAACAAAATTTGTGATCTGAGATGAGGTTGTTGGAAAGAAGGAAATATTTCATATCATCTGCCATGATGGATTCCATGACCTTGCTGCTGATTGCATGTAAACCGATAATTATGAAGTTAAGGGATCCGATTTTGCACCTTTTAATGTAATGCAGTGATGCTGGTTTATTTCCAAGCAGATCGAAGATGACCTCGGACAAATAATAGGGTGAAAAGGGCAGAGAGAGGATGTGTAAGAGCAGCAGAGGAGGTATTTAGGACATGTGAGCTGATGCCGTCTGGTGCAGTTGCAGAGTCAGAGTCAAGGCTTGAAAGAACCTTGTCTACCTTCTCAGATGCAAAAGACACAGAATCCAGGAGTGGTTGGGTACAACAGGAAAGGATGGGTACCAAGAGTGAGAGGATGGGGACGCAATATTTGGAAAGCAAACACAGAATTGAGACATTCAACCTTCTCATGAGCAAAGTCAGCTGTGGTGCCATTTGAAGAGAGGGAAGGGATGGAAGGAGTGCATACACCAGAGACAGATTTAACTCGAAGGGCTCTCGGGAGAGTGCACAGCTCTGCCACACAATGCCTGATCCATGAGAACATATCGGGCCCAATACATTTTTGAAATATCATGCGAAATATCGTTTTTGGCCCTTTCCCTCAATGGTGAAAAAAAAATCACTTTAAAAAATAAATAATTATCGTATCCAGATCCAGATTCGGATCTTCACCAACATCAAAACATTTTCCCCTTGTCATACACCCAACCTGTCCACCAAATTCCATCCAAATCCATCCACAAATTTTTGAGATATCGTGCCATATACAGTTAAGCCCAAAATTATTCATACCCGATGAAAAATCTGAGAGTTTTGCATTTATCTCGTACCTACAAGCTGGAGTCGTGGAACTTTCACATCACCCAAGGACATTTAGTTGGCATGTACAAATCCACATATATTTTGGCTCAACATTGTTAGCATAAC
>NW_028224723.1:0-1000 GCF_056783735.1 Eptatretus burgeri
CAATTTTGCCTCCTGCACTTCCTTGGAGTTCTCTTTGGTTGCACGCAAAGTTTCAGGCTGCTCGGTTTTATAATTTTGGACTTATGGAGGAGATACACTGACACAAATGCACGCACACATGCATGCACACATTGCCTTTTATTGATATAGAAGATAATGTTTGGCCTAGTTCATGAGCATTCTTGCTCTTGTCTTCACGGGAGAAGTCAGCCTATGAAGCGTGAAGGTGATAACCTCATGACCATTATTTTCTTTACAGGAACGAGGCTCGTGGAAGAGGAAGGTAGAACTGACAGTTGGACAAACCTCAAGGGAATGAATAAACCGGAAAAGCAGAGAGGTCGGAGGAGAAGAATCACAAACTAGCAAGTAAGATGGTTGGGTTAAGAAAGGTTAATGGGAGTAATCAAGATCATGGGCTAGAAATAGGATGACAAGAGGTTGCAATGTAATGCTGGCTTGAATCCCTGGCCAGAAGAGTGAGACAGAACAGCTTCTGGAAGGTTATCTATAAATTGGAGAAGTGAGGAATAAAAGAGTTGAGGTGTGCAGTCAGCCTCAATTTTGGAAGTATAACCAGAAAGGTTTATGTTTTTCTTTACAGGAGGGAGCCTCATGGAAACATCAAGAGAATGAATGACCAGGAAAGAGAGTGAGGAGGGGAGGAAACACAAACGAGCAAGTAGGATTGTTGAGTTAGAAAATCTAATTAGGACAATAAACATGATGGGTCAGAATTGGGGAGAGCAAGAGATGGTTGTAAAGTGCATGATTGAGGTCTGGGAGGGAAGGGTGAGACAGAACAGCTTCTGGAAGGTTATCTATAAATTGGAGAAGTGAGGAATAAAAGAGTTGAGGTGTGCAGTCAGCCTCAATTTTGGAAGTATAACCAGAAAGGTTTATGTTTTTCTTTACAGGAGGGAGCCTCATGGAAACATCAAGAGAATGAATCACCAGGAAAGAGAGTGAGGAGGGGAGGAAACACAAACGAGCAAGTTGG
>NW_028224724.1:0-1000 GCF_056783735.1 Eptatretus burgeri
GTCTCAGTCTGTCAGTCTGTCTCAGTCTGTCAGTCTGTCTCAGTCTGTCAGTCTGTCTCAGTCTGTCAGTCTGTCAGTCTGTCAGTCTGTCAGTCTGTCAGTCTGTCAGTCTGTCAGTCTGTCAGTCTGTCAGTCTGTCAGTCTGTCAGTCTGTCAGTCTGTCAGTCTGTCAGTCTGTCAGTCTGTCTCTCTCTCTCTCTCTCTCTCTCTCTCTCTCTCTCTCTCTCTCTCTCTCTCTCTCTCTCTCTCTCTCTCTCTCTCTCTCTCTCTCTCTCTCTCTCTCTCTCTCTCTCTCTCTCTCTCTCTCTCTCTCTCTCTCGTGTGTATATGTGTGGTAGATGGAGAAATTTAATAGAAAAGATATGATTTTATCGAGTAGTGTGGTCTGTGTACATGTGGGAGACATTTCGATGCAACTTAAGTTGTTACATGTCACCGCATGGGTGTGTTAGCACTAACACATAGCTGTGTTAACTCGGTAGGGTTTAAGGAAAATTTCTCCCAGTATGTGGTTGCCCCCATGACCTTTTCCTATGTTTTGCATTTCAAGACCGGCGATAAAAAGGGATCACATCCTTAAAACAACAACTGAGCTGCACGTTTCAAGCAGGCAAGAAACCCCACTTCCAGGAATGACAACTAGCAAACCACACAACCACAGAGGTTCTGAGAGGTACGCGCTTGGAGACTGAGGTCTCGTGTTTATGGCTTCCCCTCGATACGGTGAAGAAGGCTGTATGATTTTCGTGTCTGTGCTGAGGCAAATTTCTTCGCATGATGCAAGCAATTGATGGTTTGGCTTGGTCGTGTGAGATTATTATTGAGACGCCCGTATATATATATATATATATATATATATATATATATATATATATATACATATATACATATATATATATATATATACATATACATATATACATATATATACACATATATACATATATATACATATATACATATATATACATATATACATATATATACATATATATACATA
>NW_028224725.1:0-1000 GCF_056783735.1 Eptatretus burgeri
AGCATGGAGGTGGAAACATCATTCTTTGGGGATGCTTTTCTGCAAAGGGGACAGGACGACTGCACCGTATTGAGGGGAGGATGGATGGGGCCATGTATCGTGAGATCTTGGCCAACAACCTCCTTCCCTCAACAAGAGCATTGAAGATGGGGCGTGGCTGGGTCTTCCAGCATGAGAACGACCCGAAACACACAGCCAGGGCAACTAAGGAGTGGCTCCGTAAGAAGCATCTCAAGGTCCTGGAGTGGCCTTGCCATTCTCCAGACCTGAACCCAATAGAAAATCTTTGGAGGGAGCTGAAAGTCTGTGTTGCCCAGCGACAGCCCCGAAACCTGAAGGATCTGGAGAAGATCTGTATGGAGGAGTGGGCCAAAGTCCCTGCTGCAGTCTGTGCAAACCTGGTTAAGAACTACAGGAAACGTCTGATCTCTGTAATTGCAAACAAACGTTTCTGTACCAAATATTAAGTTCTGTTTTTCTGATGTATCAAATACTTATTTCATGCAATAAAATGCAAATTAATTATTTAAAAATCATACAATGTGATTTTCAGGATTTTTGTTTGAGATTCCGTCTTTCACAGTTGAAGTGTACCTATGATAAAAATTACAGACCTCTACGTGCTTTGTAAGTGGGAAAACCTGCAAAATCGGCAGTGTATCAAATTCTTGTTCTCCCCACTGTATATATATATATATATATATATATATATATATATATATATATATATATATATATATATATATATATATATATATATATATATATATATATATATATATATATATATATATATATATATATATATGTATATGTGTATATATATATATATATATATATATATATATATATATATATATATATATATATATATATATATATATATATATATATATATATATATATATATATATATATATATATATATATATATATATATATATATATATATATATATATATATATATATATATATATATATA
Organism: Eptatretus burgeri; assembly: GCF_056783735.1. Taxonomy (NCBI): domain Eukaryota; kingdom Metazoa; phylum Chordata; class Myxini; order Myxiniformes; family Myxinidae; genus Eptatretus; species Eptatretus burgeri. The sequence goes on from NW_028224725.1 coordinate 984, forward strand.
TATATATATATATATAT
>NW_028224726.1:0-1000 GCF_056783735.1 Eptatretus burgeri
CATGGTCTTGGTTATATTTTCATGATCCATTGCCTTCAAGGGTACTTTCCGATTGCTCGGGCTCTAGATTCCACACGTGGAAGCAACCATTCTTGACCTTAAGAGGTTCAAGGAAGGTAAATATACTTCATTAATTTCCTTTGTTGGTGAAATGGAGATGGAGAGGTCACTTTCAATGTGTCCATCACTTTGACCGGCGGGGAGGGGGTTCGTCAATCTATTCCTTTCATCGCCTTCGTTATATTTTCATGATCCATTGCCTTCAAGGGTACTTTCCGATTGCTCGGGTTCTGGATTGCACACGTGGAAGCAAACATTCTTGACATTAAGAGGTTCATGGAAGGTAAATATACTTCATTTATTTCCTTTGTTGGTGAAATGGAGATGGAGAGGTCACTTTCGATGTGTCCATCACTTTGACGGACGGGGAGGGGGCTCGTCAATCTATTCCTTTCAGGGGCTTCGTTTTATTTTCATGATCCATTGCCTTCAAGGGTACTTTGCGATTGCTCGGACTCTGGATTCCACAAGTGGAAGCAACCATTCTTGACCTTAAGAAGTTCAATGAACGTAAATATACTTCATTCATTTCCTTTGTTGGTGAAATGGAGATGGAAAGGTCACTTTCAATGTGTCCATCACTTTGACGGGCAGGGAGGGAGCTCGTCAATCTATTCCTTTAATGGTCTTGGTTATATTTTCATGATCCATTGCCTTCAAGGGGACTTTCCGAATGGTCGGGCTCTGGATTCCACACGTGGAAGCAACCATTCTTGACCTTCAGAGGTTCGAGGAAGGAAAATATACTTCATTCATTTGCTTTGTTGGTGAAATGGAGATGGAACTCACTGCGGAAGTGTCCATCTCTTTGTCGGGTGGGGAGGGGGCTCGTCAATCTATTCCTTTCATGGGCTTCATTATATTTTCATGATCCATTGCCTTAAAAGGTGCTTTCCGATTACTCGGGCTCTGGATTCCACATATGGAAGCAACGATTCTT
>NW_028224727.1:0-1000 GCF_056783735.1 Eptatretus burgeri
AAGTGAGCTTTTTTCAAAATATATATATATATATATATATATATATATATATATATATATAGATATATATATATATATATATATATATATATATATATATATATATATATATATATATATATACAAATATACATACATATATGTTTATATTAGACGACCCGTGAACCCGTTGGGTTCCCGTTGTGACAGCGATTGATAAAAAAATCTTTTCAAAGAAAAAAAGATAACTTCAGCGAACTATTCTGCTGAGGTTGTTTTCATTGATCAAATACTTCCGAAGAGTACTTGACTGAATCGGGAATTGATTTCTTAATAATTTTTTTTGTTGCCCGATTTGAACGAAACTTTATACTGGACACCGCAGGCGAATGGTGAGTCAGGTGGCCCCAAAATTTTTGCGCTTTCATGTACCGTTTTAGCTGTATTTCAGGAACATACATACTGGATTTGTTACATACATACATGATGAGAGTTTTAGTAATATATAGATCGATATATATATATATATATATATATATATATATATATATATATATATATATATATATATATATATATCTTTATATGTGTATATCAAAAAAGTTAAATAATTCTGGCTGCCAGACCATTCATCTGATCAAGTTGAAATTTCAAACTTATATTCCCCATCACTATTTGATCATAATTGTGAAGTTTCACGTCGTTCGATGAAGCGGTTCACGAAAAATAATTTTTTGAAAAGTTTTACTTAATCCAATATGGCTGCCAAACCATGTGACCAATGATGTCAGAGGTTTGTAATCATTTTGTTCCTCATGGATAGGCGGTCATACCTGTAAAGTTTTGCCTCAATCTGTTCAACCGTTTCAAAGAAGATTTTAAAATGTTTTTTTTTATTAAAAACAACATGGCTGCCAAACTACGTGACCGGTGACGTCATCAATTTTTCTTTCTGTGGACCAATTTATCCCAAGATGACCCTTCAAAATTTTCATACCAATCGGATGTCGTGTTCCACAGA
>NW_028224728.1:0-1000 GCF_056783735.1 Eptatretus burgeri
GACCTTATCACTTAAAACCCACCTCGTATTCCCAGCAGTGACAAAATGGCATGGATTGATGGATGCACCAACCTGCCTTATCAAACCTCATGAAATTTCCAAGGGATGTTGAGGAATGTTGATCCGTTCCCTTTCTAGTTGGTTGTAATCTCTGTAAGTGGGTATGAAAAGGCAGGATGAGGCCCTCCTAGGGTCCATGCAAAGTATCCATCACCTTTTCATTTTGAGATTATGTTTTGACGACCTCGCTGTTATGTTTTGAAGCTTAGGCTTGGGAACATTTCCAGGTGTCAGATATCATATCTCCCCCCTCTCCCCTGCCCCTTAAGGGCTCTTTAAAGGATTTTTTCCTGAACCCCAGACAGCCTTCACTTGTCACTGGTTTCCATTTGTTTAATAATAATAATAATTATCCCATTATTTTCATGTCATAAAGGTGCATAGGGCTGCCGAGGCAGTTTCATTGACAAGGAGTACAGTCCTGGATGGTTCACCACTCTGACACAGGATACCCTGAATGGATATTACCCTAGTACACTGGTACTCAAATCACTGACCTCAGAAAGATGACAGGCTGAGTCAACCCCACCTCGCGTTAATTCAACGTAAAAAAACAGGCGCTCAAACTCAGGACTCTCATGTCCCAAGCCAGCCACCTTAACCACTAAGCCAACACCAGGCTACTATTTATTTTATAAACTCGCATCATATTGATTTTCTTCAATTCCTAGCACATATGAATTCCCTCACAAGGAATTTCAATGCAGGATGAAGCCCTTAGACACGTCAAGCCTGTGCAATGGTCGCCAACCTGTGGTTGTCTGTTCATACTCTATTCTTTCTAAGTGATGAGCATCAAGCTAGGAAGAAGCACGTACTATTTTTAAAGTCTTCGGTATGACTCGGCCAGGGTTCGAACTGCCAACCACCCAGACTCAGAGCAAATGCTTGAACCATTAACCTACCGTACCTAAGTTTCTCTAAATTCTTCCAGATCTTG
>NW_028224729.1:0-1000 GCF_056783735.1 Eptatretus burgeri
TTCTCAAAATTTTTTTGCGGGTTGGAAATCAAAATATGTAGATGTGGAAAAAAAAAATTTTATAACAATTTTTTGGGGGGGGTTGGAAATGACTTAAAACATGAAGGAATGAAAAACAAATTCTCTAACAATTTTTTTGGGGGGTAAAAAAAATTTGGGGGGGTTGGAAATCACTTTAAACATGTAGAAATGCAAAAAAAATTCTTTCTTTGGAGGGTGGGGGTTGGAAATCACAAAACATAAAAATGCAAAAAAAAAAAAATTCTCAAACAATTTTTTGTGGGGGTGGAAATCAAAATATGTAGAAATGCAAAAAAATAATTTTCTCTAACAATTTTTTAGGGGTTGGAAATCACTTAAACCATGGAGAAATGCAAAAAAAAAAAATTCTCTATTTTTTGGGGAAGGGTAACAATTTTTTTTGGGGGGTTGGAAATCACAAAACATGTAGAAATGCAAAAAAAATTCTCGAAATTTTTTTGGGGGGTTGGAAATCACTTAAAACATGAAGAAATGCATAAAAAAATTGGGGGGAGGTAACCTTTTTGCCTTGAGGTTGGAAATCACTTAAAACATGTAGAAATGCAATAAAAAAATTCTTTTTTTGGAGGGTGGGTGGGGGGTTGGAGATCACAAAACGTAAAAATGCAAAAAAAATATTTTTCTCAACTTTTGGGGGGGTTGGAAATCACTTCAAACATGTAAAAATGCAAAAAAAAAAAAAATTCTCAAAATTTTTTTGCGGGAGGGTTGGAAATCAAAATATGTAGATGTGCAAAAAAAAAATTTATAACAATTTTTGGGGGGGGGTTGGAAATCACTTAAAACATGAAGGAATGCAAAAAAAAATTCTCAAACAATTTTTTTTGGGGGGGTAAAAAAATTTGGCGGGGGTTGGAAATCACTTTAAACATGTAGAAATGCAAAAAAAAAAATCTTTTTTTGTAGGGGGGTGGGCGGTTGGAAATTACAAAACGTAAAAATGCAAAAAAAAAAAATT
>NW_028224730.1:0-1000 GCF_056783735.1 Eptatretus burgeri
ATGAGTGCAGCATTTCCACCAGCCTTGAGAAGTTCAGCATGGATGCCACAGATCCCTGGAGCTTTGCCCCGTTTCAACTGGTTCACCGCAGCCCGTGTTTCCCCAAGCGATGGTGGACCACAGTTGATTCGAGGGTCAGCAACAGGGATTGTAACTCCCTTCACGTCCAACTCGACAGCTGGGGGATCAGCCTGGTACAACCGCTCAAAGTAACCGGCCCAGCGGGCCTTCACTTCAGACTCCTCTGTCAAGAGCCTACCACTCTCTGCTCGAACTGCAGTGCTCCGAGGGATGGGCTTGGATGAACGTAATGCGCGAATTCCCCTGTAAGCGGGACGAGAATCACCTGTCCACAGGTGATGCTCTACCCCCTCACAGATTCCTCGCACATAGGCCTCCTTGTCCACCCTCTGTGCACGTACAGTTTTACGCCTCAGCTCCCTGAACAGCTCAGCTCTGCCATTCAGCCTGGCCCTGCGACTCTGGTCAATGGTATCCAGTGTCCCTTGAGAGACAAAATTCTTCTTTGCCCTGCGGTGAACTCCAAGGCATCCACCGGCAACATCAAGGACGGTGCTCTTGAAGGTGCTCCACAACTCTTCAGGACCCCCCAAAGCACCCAGACCCCCCAAGTGTCCACTCAGCCTGTTCGCAAACTCCTCAGCTACTCTCTCATCCCTGAGCTTGGCAACATCCAGCCTAGGCTGGGATGGTACCATTCTCCAGGATTTAAGGTGCAGCTTTAGAGTTGCTACAACAAGCCTGTGGTCAGTATTGAGGAACTGAGCACTCCGGTAGACCCTGCAGTTCTGGATCATCCTCCAACGACCGTCAATGAGGAGATGGTCAATCTCCTTTGCCACACCGCCAGCGTTGGAATACCAAGTCCAGCGATGAGCTTGCGGGCGCTGAAACCATGAACCAGCCACTCTAAGTCTATGACTTCTTGCAAAGTCAAGGAACTTAGTGCTATTCTGGTTCATAGTTCCTGACACATGGG
>NW_028224732.1:0-1000 GCF_056783735.1 Eptatretus burgeri
ATATATATATATATATATATATATATATATATATATATCTTCATATATATATATATATATATATATATCTTCATATATATATATATATATATATATATATATATATATCTTCATATATATATATATATATATATATATTTATATATATATATATATCTTCATATATATATATATATATATATATATATATATATATATATATATATATATATATATATATATATATATATATATATATATATATATATATATATATATATATATATATATATATATATATATATATATATATATATATATATATATATATATATCTTCATATATATATATATATATATATATATATATATATATATATATCTTCATATATATATATATATATATATATATATATATCTTCATATATATATATATATATATATATATATATATATCTTCATATATATATATATATATATCTTCATATATATATATATATATATCTTCATATATATATACACAGTAGACTAGGCGTAAGTCGTCACCATCAAGACCGAGAAAAAAGTGACGACTTAGACATGTGACGACTTACGCGTATTCGAACATTCATGATGACTGTGGGGTGAAGGATGAAGTCACGCGTGGCCTGGACACGTACGTGTGAGAGGGCGCAACAATCTCTAAGCCGGCTATTGTCCCAAAAGGGAAACAATCCTCGGGGCAAAGGTGGGGGTTCATTGGTGAGTTGGAAAGTGATCAAGCAAAGATGGAATTCATGAATCACTTTATCAAAAGTAAAGATAATGAACAACTGTAAGACAACTCGGATACCATCGGTGATGGTATATGACCATCGACAAATGTGGAATGAATGGCTGTTAGAATTCATTCATTGGAATGAATGTAGAATGAGTTTTCATTCATGTTGAATGAAAACTCATATACCATCGACAAATTACATGACACAGTCATCGTGATGACTACCACTCAATACCGATGTGAAAGTGAGTGTGGTGATGGA
>NW_028224733.1:0-1000 GCF_056783735.1 Eptatretus burgeri
CAAACAAAAGCATTGTCTGACAACATTTTGTTCTGCATCACTATTCTGAAGCGAAAACGTGTGATTTCATTGAAATAGTGAGTATTTCAGCTTCAAATTCGCGCAAAAAATGCTCAAATTACCCGAAAACAAGCTTTTTAAACCAATCAAAAGCACATGTCTGACTCAACTTTTTGTTCTGCATCACTATTCTGAAGCAAAAATGTGTGATTTCATTTAAATAGTGAGTATTTTTGCTTCAAATTCGCGCAAAAAAATGCTCAAATTACCCTATAACAAGCTTTTTAAACCAAACAAAAGCATTGCCTGACTCAACTTTTTCTTGTGCATCACTATTCTGAAGCGAAAAGGTGTGATTTCATTGAAATAGTGAGTATTTTAGCTTAAAATTCGTGCAAAAAATGCTCAAATTACCCTAAAACAAGCTTTTTAAACCAAACAAAGGCATTGTCTGACTCACCTTTTTGATCTGCATCACTATTCTGAAGCGAAGACGTGTAGTTTCATTGAAATAGTGAATATTTTAGCTTCAAATTCGCACAAAAAAGTGCTCAAATTACCCGAAAACAAGCTTTTTAAACCAAACAAAAGCATTGCCCGACTCACCTTTTTGATCTGCATCACTATTCTGAAGCGAAAACGTGTGATGTCATTGAAATATTGAGTATTTTAGCTTCAAATTCGCGAAAAAATGCTCAAATTACCGTAAAACAAACTTCTTTAACCAAACAAAAGCATTGTCTGACAACATTTTGTTCTGCATCACTATTCTGAAGCGAAAACGTGTGATGTCATTGAAATAGTGAGTATTTTAGCTTCAAATTCGCACAAAAAATGCTCAAATTACCCTAAAACAAGCTTTTTAAACCAAACAAAATCAGTGTCTGACTCAACTTTTCTTCTGCATCACTATTCTGAAGCGCAAAGGTGTGATTTCATTGAAATAGTGAGTATTTCAGCTTCAAATTCACGCAAAAAATGCTCAAATTACCCCAAAACA
>NW_028224734.1:0-1000 GCF_056783735.1 Eptatretus burgeri
ACAATTGGGATTCGCTGGATATCTGTTATTGTCGGGTTTTCCGTGTGTGTGTGTGTGTGTGTGTGTGTGTGTGTGTGTGTGTGTGTGTGTGTGTGTGCGCAACGCGAGGCTCCACAGCACAAACCAGCAAACCGATTTCGATGAAACTTGGCGAACAGGTGCGATATGGGCTGGGAGTGTGCGCGTTTGAGTTTCGTTGCAAAGCAACCACCCGTTGCCATGCAGCAGCCGAAAAACAGCGTTTTAGAACCCAAACGATAACTGACGTAGCATGGCTTTTATGATAGGTTGAGCGACCGGACCAACTCCTCCCTATTCCTTGCATCCCCATATAGTTATCGCAACAGCATAACGTTCCTCTATCTCTCAGTTTCCGAATGGCAGCCCTCCGAATGCGGAAAGGTGGTGAACCAGGGAATATGTCAAGTGATTCGCTAGATATCCGTTATAAATTAATATCATCAACGCGAAACGGTTAGATGTAAACAAAAGCGTCTTGGCATGGTGATAGAACATGGTTGGTGGAACATTTTTTGTCATTTACACTTTTCTCCATCTCCACTCTGAGGAGTGCCAGTTGGCAAAATACGCAATAGGAAAAAATCTTGCCAGGCAGAGGAACAATTGTATGTGAACCAATACGTCTTGGCAATGAATCTTCGTCAGTGGATCGGTCAGAATGAAAAGCATCGTATCCAGCGCTTCGATCCTAGCGGATCCCTCGTCGCCTACCGGCTTGTGTGTGTGTGTGTGTGTGTGTGTGTGTGTGTGTGTGTGTGTGTGTGTGTGTGTGTGTGTGTGTGTGAATTAAACCCCCTAGCTTGCTGAAGCAGCAAGGTACAGATCGCGTCCCATAATAAGCTGTTGCTGCATGATCTGTGAGCAACAATGCCCTGCTGTTCATGAGGACACTGTCTCTGCCCTGCTGTGCACCAGCTCGGAGGTGGAGTTGCAGTGTGGTGTGATGGAAATGTTACACAAAAGAGAAATCACTTTATAT
>NW_028224735.1:0-1000 GCF_056783735.1 Eptatretus burgeri
CGGCATTCAGTAGAGAGGATATCTCCACCAGGATGAACAGTTTACGTTTTGTATCCCACTGACAGGCTTGATCTGAATCAGAACCTGAACCAAAATCTAATTGGCTTGTTCTTGTCACCTAACTAACTCATCCACCTAGTTTTGTCATAACTCAATAACATTTTGGATATCATACTACACTGTATGGTATATCATTTTTGGCCCCATCTCTCAATTGTAAGGAATCATCTAAACAATTCTGATCTTGAGCAAAAAATACGTGTTGTTGCTCTTGGCCGTTCACCATCTACATACACAAAAAAATTCAGAACAATAGCTTTAAAACTGTGGACAAAAATCGTGTGACAAACAGACGAAAAGACATGACAGACCAACATACTTGGTAAAATATTTTTTGCGAAGTAACAGACAGACAGAGGTGAAAACATAACCTCTGTCCACCTTCGGTGGCAGAGCTAATGAACAGAATTCATGGAAAAAGTTCTCAAATGGGCACATTGCCATGTTTGTATTCAGCCAAGGATTGAGGAAAAAACTGGAATGGGCTTTCTCTAAAACCAACCACTGCTGTGAAACTATATCTTATGATTCCTGATCCTCTTTACAATCAATGATAAAATATTACCTGTGAAATCATTGTTTTTATAATCATTTAGCTTTTTTGACATCTTGTTTACAACTCTTCATTGTTTATCCATCATTATTGGTTCACGAAAAAATATTTTCACGAAAAATATAATTGGATCACGAAAAAATATTTTCACGAAAAATATATAAGTGACCACCATGTTCGTTATTGTTGTGTGTCTGTCTGTCTGTCTGTCTGTCTATCTGTCTGTCCCGAGCATAGCTCTGTGGGTTTTGATCCGATCCTGATGAAATTTTGGTGGGAGGTTTATATCATGGTCTAATAGTGTTTTACTGAAAATGGGCGTGGTCCACCCATTATGGGTGGAGCCACGCCCAAAAACATGTTTTTAGGGGTCGCCGATTTCAATTT
>NW_028224736.1:0-1000 GCF_056783735.1 Eptatretus burgeri
GCTTGGGTGGATTATCGGGGGTAGAAAAGATCGAGGATTTGGATGGGGGAAGATAAGAGGTGGTGGTGAACAGCTGTTTTGAAAGCCTGGAGGGAAGAATGGGAAAGAATAGAGTGAGGAAGTTTATTCCAAAGGCGGGAAAAAAGAGGAATGAAAGAGTGAAGATGAGCACTGATTAGTTGGGAGAATGGGGGATGTTTGGAAAGTGGGGAGGATGAAAATTGAAGGTAATGGGGAGGATAGAAATTAAAGGTAATGGGGAGAAAAAACAAACAAAATAAAAACGATCGAACACCAAGTGGAACCGGAAGGCCTCAAGCCTAGGCCAAGGCCTAGGCCTCAAACACCAGGTAAAAACGTCGACAAAAATACTCACAAAATAGCACGATTTTTGAAACAAAACCGAACTAGGAACACAGTAACATGTAGGTGAGAAAATTAAACAGTTAAAACGGGACAAATAACGACCGAAAACTTAACTTTGAGAACGTCAGCAGGGAGCCCCGAAGGAGACCTCTCAATGCTCCAAAACCGGAACCGGAAGTCAAACCCTTCCTCCCACCCTTGGTTCACTGAAGCTTGTGGTGAGGCAGTTGTCCTGCAACAACTTGCCTTTGCCTCATGGAAAGCAAACCCAACTGAGGGCAATCTCAGTTCCTTCAATAAAGCTTGGAACAAGTGTGTATCTACCCTCAGGAGAGCCAGAAAACAATATCTTTCTAATCTCAAGTCTGAACTCTCAAACCTCCCTCCCTCCTAAAAATCCTGGTGGCGTCCAATCAAATCTGTTTCTGGTGTATGTTCCCCCTCCATCCCCTCCCTTACCTCAAATGGCTGCACTGCTGATACCGCACGTGAAAAACCTGAATGCCTAAACTCGGTGTTTGCAGCTAAATATTATGTCCAAAACCCATCCCTTTCTCTTCCCACCTTACCCAGTTGCACACAACTGTCCCTGGTCTCTGTGTCCTTTTTTCCTGACAAGGTGGAGAGCTTGGTC
>NW_028224737.1:0-1000 GCF_056783735.1 Eptatretus burgeri
CCGTCTGGCTGCACATATGCCTTAGGGCCCCCCTGCGGTCACCTTGTGGGCACCTTGAGGCTACCTTGCGTCTGCCTTGAAAATTCTATGGCCTCCGCAGGGACGCCCTAAGGTCACCGTGCGACATCAAATCAAAGACCGTATGGCACCCCCACGTTTTCGGTCTCCACAATTTCTAAATACCCCGTGCGGCTACCCAAAAAATAAAAACATATGTGACTGCTACATTGAGTGACCGTGGAAATACTGCGGCCGCCCTATAATTGCTAGTGGCCGTAGATTTTGTAGACCCTACGGCCCCCGTGCCAAATGTGACTTAGGCCTCAGCTTTAAAGCAGGGTCTCCATTAGAGCAGGACCCAAAATGTTCCAAAAAGCTTTGTAGAATTCAGCAGGAAGTCCATCAAGCCCGGGGCTTTGCTGTCCTCAAGTAGTTTTGATGCCGCAGTGAGCTCCTCAAACGAAATGTCACATTCGAGTTGCTGTAGCTGTTCTTGAGAAAGGGATGGAAGAAGTTCAATCACCTCATTTATAATTGTTTTGTCCACAGTTCTCGGTGTAAACAGATTTGAGTAGAAAACCTGTATCGAATGTTTAATGTCGCTCTGGCAAGTCAAAACACCGTTAGGAGAGTGCAAACTGTGAATCTACCGAGAGGTCTGACGGCCTTATCAAGGTTTAAGAATTCCTTATTTGGAATCTCCAGGTGAATTCTGCTCATCCGAAGATGAACCATTGCTCCAGCCACACGCTCCTTGACTAGTTCAGCCAGTAAAGTCTTTTTTTCCACCAACTGCTGATGGTGATCACTTCTACTAGATGCTTCAGCTTCTTGCTCATATTTAAGTACATCTTCTTTGAGAGCACTTATCAACCCAGATGCATTACTGGTGGTATGTGAGCAATATTGTTGACAGAAAATCCGAATTTGGGATTTTATACAGTCCCACCACTGTCGGGTATTAGGAAAGGAACACTTTTGTTGTTCTGACTTGTTCCAT
>NW_028224738.1:0-1000 GCF_056783735.1 Eptatretus burgeri
GACACATTGGGGTGAACAAGCTTCACACAAGCAGAAACACAACAGGAAGGGGAAAGCAGGGATGAAACAGAAAAGGAACAAACCAACTGACAAACAAAAAGAGGTGAGGGAGAGGGGAGAAGGAAATCACCACAAACCTGGAAAAGGAGAGTGCTTGGGAATGGGATCATTTGGGAGAGAGAGTGCTTGGGAATGGGATCATTTGGGAGAGAGAATTTTTTTTTTCTGTATACACAGAGTCGAGGCTTGTGGGAGAGCAAGAACTGTACATTGAATGGATCAATAAGGAGCAGTAGAGAGAGATCAAGATAGAAAGATAGATAGATAAATATAGAGAGAGGAAGAGAGAGAGACAGACAGACAGACAGACAGACAGACAGACAGACACAGAGAGACACAGAGACTCCACTCGCCTCAATCCTGACTGTTATGGTGAGCATCGCCATGGATTATGTCTCGCACGGTAAAACCACATACTCCGCAACGAACAACCATCCGCCTGCCACCCAGACGATTGTTCCTGCTCATGCAAACCATTCAACCAGAAGGCACGTGAGGGCAAATAAGCCCAAAATCCGGATTGGTGGATCCATTTGATGTTTAACTGATGATGACCATATAATCTTTGTCTGTACTGTTTAACAGTCACTGGGCCGAGGCCTCTTGGTTGGAGGTGATGCTTTCTAGGACGATGTTCATTCGAGATCGGGGGAGTGCTCATCACACTCCACATGTTTTAATGTGTGTACGTGTGTATATATATGTATACACACACACACACACACGCACACACACCTTTTCTCGGCTGGTCCCATTAGGGGTCGCCACAGCGGATCATCCGTTGTGATCCGCATACTGATTTGGCATAGGTTTTACGCTGGATGCCCTTCCTGACGCAACCCTAGTCGCCTCTAACGACACAGGGATAAGGATTGGGTTTTGCCATGCTTCCGGGCTGCCCTTCACCCTCTCAGAGCGCGGCCCAATGCAGAGCTCCCGT
>NW_028224739.1:0-1000 GCF_056783735.1 Eptatretus burgeri
CCTCGTCTTCATCTGTCGAAATAGATTCTGTAATACCTTTGATAGTACCTTCTGATGATAATTTCAAACTGGTCGAAGAAGATTGTTCAATACACTCTGGTGACAACTGAGAAAGTTTTTTTCTGCACGAAGTACAACGTCTGTCATCTTTTTTCACCTTTGAAGAAAATTTCATCAACATATCATTTGACATATTGCGAAGATATTTTCGTTGTTTCGTTTTATGGCAGCTGAACAGATCGCAACAGTATTTTCGGAACTCCTTTCGATCTTCTGTCGCCATGCTTACTGCAAAATATGCAAATACTGAGATTATCCCATTTATAACTTCATTTGATGATGGTTATACAAAAAATGTACACTTAAAAAAATCAATAGACACAAGAGGCAGAATAATTTTTCGCAAATGATGCAAGATATATACGAGCAATACCCGTGCACATGCACGGGATAGCAGTACAACATAGCTGGTAGCAGACACACCGTACACGGGGAATGATAAAAACACGCATTGTGCAAAATGCAAGTGGTACTATGGAACGCGAAGACTTCCCAAACATTGTCGGCATGTCCGCTAAGTGCCACAGCAATTTCATAGGGATCGTGTGACGGCGAGCCGAGTTTTTAGTCTGCAAGCTTGGTATTATAATATATATATATATATATATATATATATATATATATATATATATATATATATATATATATATATATATATATGTACAGTGGGGAGAACAAGTATTTGATACACTGCCGATTTTGCAGGTTTTCCCACTTACAAAGCACGTAGAGGTCTGTAATTTTTATCAAAGGTACACTTCAACGGTGAAAGACGGAATCCAAAACAAAAATCCTGAAAATCACATTGTATGATTTTTAAATAATTCATTTGCATTTTAATGCATGAAATAAGTATTTGATACCGACTCACCAGGAAGAATTCCGGCTCTCACAGACCTGTTAGTTTTGTCTTTCAGAAGCCCTCCCATTCTCCACTCAT
>NW_028224740.1:0-1000 GCF_056783735.1 Eptatretus burgeri
ATGGTGTCCATAGCAACAGTGCTCAAAAGCATACGACTAGATCCTGATATGAACCTACCAGTCACGTTTCATCAAAAGCGGTTGACTCCTCTAGCCTCCAGAGCTGTCCATTACATACAAACAGACAGACGGACAACCTGAGAATAACGGTAGTCCAGCGACCACCCAACAAACAAATCACGCACACAACCAACCAATATACTTGAAAAATCTTCGATTTTCGCAAGTAACAAGAAAGATGCCATTACATAGCACGATACTTGTGAAATCCACACAACAAATTGGAGCTTAAAATAATTGGTGGTTGAAATTCAATGACCAAATACACAAATCCTCTTCAAATTTCAAGTCCATTTCAAGTTAAATAATTGGTGGTTGAAATTCAATGACCAAATACACAAATCCTCTTCAAATTTCAAGTCCATTTCAAGTTAAATAATTGGCCCGTTAAATTCAGTGACCTGAAATATAAATCCTCTTCAAATTTCAAGTCCATTTCAAGTTAAATAATTGGCCAGTTAAATTCAGTGACCTGAAATATAAATCCTCTTCAAATTTCAAGTCCATTTCAAGTTAAATAATTGGCCCGTTAAATTCATTGACCTGAAATATAAATCCTGTTCAAATTTCAAGTCCATTTCAAGTTAAATAATTGGCCAGTTAAATTCAGTGACCTGAAATATAAATCCTCTTCAAATTTCAAGTCCATTTCAAGTTAAATAATTGGCCAGTTAAATTCAGTGACCTGAAATATAAATCCTCTTCAAATTTCAAGTGAATCGGATGAAAATTGAAGATTTTAGAAGTTTCACAAGGTTGTTGAGCTTTGAGGTATGTTGACCTTTTGACCTTCTGACCTCAAAAAGAATGGGTTTCTTGCGTATTACAAAACTCTACCATATGGTAAAATGTAATGAAGATCGTTTTAAAATTGTGATCTCCAGGCGATAAACATAAAAACAAACAAACAGACAGACAGACAGACAGACAGACAGAGAGA
>NW_028224741.1:0-1000 GCF_056783735.1 Eptatretus burgeri
GGCCAATGGGGAGCCAGTTAGAGGTGAAGGGTCGGAGGCAAAGGGTCAAGGGTGAAAGAGCGAAGCCACAGGGCTTATATAAACGGCTGCGTTCGTCAGTAAAGGCAGTTCGGAGTGTGCGGAGTTCAAGAGAGTCGTCGGTGGAGCTGGAAAGAAGTGGTACTAGTCAGAGTGAAGAGGACGGAGCTGTGGAGAGGTGACGGCGGCGAAGGCGGACGAGGGGGTGCTCGCGTCGGTGCCGGGAGCTGCACAGGGAGAGGCCAGAAACGCGACCGAGGTCGAGGAGGAGACGCTCGCCGCGGGACCCGAGTCAGGGTGATATCCTCCTTCCCCCGAGCATCAGCAACCCCCTCCTGTTTCCCCCCGCGCTGAGATAGTGCGACAAAGGGGGCCCCTTTCCCACCCCCCTACCAGACACTGTCCGCGAGGCCCGCGGAGTTGAGGCACCACCGCCACTTCGCGTCTCATCATCAGACGGGTAGGCCCGACCCGGTCTCGGCCCCAGGCCCGCCTCATCCTGGAGGGTGGTTCTCTTTTCTTTTGCTTTGGGAATATGTGTTGTCGGTGCCGTCTGTGAAGTAAAATTGTATAAGTGTTGCCGTGTGCCCGGTAGTCGGATAGATCTGCATTGTTGCATTTGCTTTTTGTGTAATATTGCATTGTCTTCTTCTTTTACATGTGCTTTTGGTGGAATTGTATATGTGTGCTTTCCGTTCATCGCGAAATAAATGTGCTTATTGTTGAACTGTTTTCCCGCTTCGCTTCGTCTTTTCTTTCATTGAATCTCCATCTTGCTTCACGTAAAGGGTTGGTCGTGGGCTAAAACGCCCGATAATTAATCGAACCGTCGAGGCCGACGAATAACACCGCTCGGTTATCCCGATGGTACGGAATGGGTCGCTTAAAGTGGCCCGTGCCCGAAGTCGACCTGCGGCGAGGTGCGATCGCCCGGTCTACCCTCCGTGTGGGTACTTAGGGAGGTCGAATTTGGCGAGCAACC
>NW_028224742.1:0-1000 GCF_056783735.1 Eptatretus burgeri
ATGAAATTTACACCATATTCATTCAGTGATAGAATGGGTAGGGTGGCTGTCAAAGGTTTTATTCCTGATATGTTAACGGGAACAAACACAGACCCTGGACATACTCAAAAGAAAGGAATGTGTAATGATGATACAAAAGCAGTTAATAGTTTAATGTGGCAGTTCCTCTTAAAGGTATATTTGGATTTTGTGATCATGATAAAGTTACGTATGGTCTGAAAACTAGATTTCAACTACAAAGGAATGATAATGAACATAGATTACTTTTTGGTGTTGGTAGTGCTTTTTTTTGGTTTTATTATTTTGGTAGTTTTGGACATCCACCACCTGTTGAAGTCATAAAATTCTGACCGAATGATGTTTATCAAACATTTCCAAGTCCAATAATTAAATTTCAAGTGTTGTGGTCAATTATGTCTCTTTGTGTTATTTCAACTCAACAAAAATAATTTTTTATGACATTATTTTTAATCTAATATAAATGACTTATGTTGGTAAAGATGGTTCTATCTTTGGTGTATCCCAAGAACTGGATATTGATTTATCAAATTATTACACAAAGGCACAGGCTGAACGACAGAAATATAGTATAACAAAAAATATTAATATGAAAAATGCTTATAAATTAAAAAATTATCCAAGCCCGACTAACGTAAATGACTTCGTGAGATTAAGTGATTTATCACAAAAAAAAAATATATATATATCTTCTTCTTTCGGCTGCTCCCGTTCAGGGTCGCCACAGCAGATCATCCGTATGATCCGCATAGTGATTTGGCACATGTTTTACGCCGGAAGCCCTTCCTGACGCAACCCTTGTCACCTCTTACGACACAGGGATATGGTACACCTATTTTAACCTGTGTATACACCGGCCCAGTATACTGGTCCTCATTTCGCTGATCTCGGAAGGATGACAGGCTGAGCCAACCCCCTGGTGTAATAATTCAGTGGCTCAACGGGGCTTGAACTCAGGACCTTTGGATCCCAAGCCGCTGCC
>NW_028224743.1:0-1000 GCF_056783735.1 Eptatretus burgeri
GTCTATAAAGCCCCGAGTGTGGGGCAAATTTGGCAGTGAGTTTGAAAGAGTCAGTCTGGAGAGGTCGGAGAGCCGAGTGGAGCTCGCAGTCTGTCGGGGTTCGCAGTCTGTCGGGGTTCGCAGTCTGTCGGGGTTCGGAGTCTGTCGGGGAGCTGCAGAGAGAGGAAGCCTGGAGCGCGGTCGAGTCGGTTTGAGCGCAGAGTCGGCCTTGGAGGAGCGGGGAGTGAGTCAGGAGGCGAGGACGTACAGGTGGTTTGCTGCAGTCGGCTGAGGAGAATTGGGGAAGAGGCCGAATAGCTCGGGTCCGAGGCAAGGAAGACGGCGGTCGGCGACGAGCTCACAGTGGAATCGCTCGTCGCGGGACCCAAGCAAGCCAGCTATCCTCTTTCCCCAGAGCATCAACAATTCCTCCCTTTCCCCCCCCCCCACGCTGAGATAGTACGAAAAGGGGGGCCCCGTTCCCACCCCACTCCAAGCAGTGCCAACGAAACCCGCGAAGGAGCGCGGAGTCGGGGCGCTGCCGTGCCACCACATTGGCGGCTCATCACAAAGACACGGGTAGGATCTACCCAGTCTCGCGGACCTGACCGCTCTTTCAGGTCCCGCGCAAATATTGGCCCACAGGCCCCGTCTGCCCCCTTGTCTTTGAGGGTGGCCCTTTTCTTTTGCTTTTGAGTAAATGTGTTGTTGGCGCCATCTGTAAAGTAAAACTGTGTAAGTGTTGCCGTGTGCTCGCGTAGTCGGTTGTAGATCTGCATTGTTGTGTTTCTTTTGTAGCATTTGATATATGTGCATTCTGTTTAATTGTATATGTGTGCTCTCCGTGTTCCGCGGAATAAATGTGCATCATGTTGAACTGTTTTCCCGTTTCGCTTCGTCTTTTCTTTAATTGAATCTCCATCTTGCTTCACGTAAAGGGTTGGTAGTGGGCTTAATACGCCCGATAATTAATCGAACCGTCGAGGTCGACGATAACACCGCTCGGTTATTCTGATAGTAC
>NW_028224744.1:0-1000 GCF_056783735.1 Eptatretus burgeri
CTTAAGGGACAAGGTGCCACAGACTTCCATGCAAATACCCCAGAAAAGAAAAGGGAGAACTGGGCCTGTTGGCCTTTAATGTTCCTCGGAGCTTGGAAGACCGAAGGAGCTCCACGAGGCTGTGCAGGTTACCTTGTCACCCTGGAGACGACTCACTGGGTCTTTCGGTCGGCGACCATCCGTATGTCTCGTCATCAACACGGCAGCTTGTGTCTCGGCGGCCTGGTTGGTCCAGTCCTAGCCGTGCAGCCTGGTCGATCGGGCCTGGCCGACGACGCTTCAGAGGAGCGAATGGGCCTTGCTCTTTTGGAGTTGATGCTCTTTTAAGAGCCCGCTCACTCCTCAGCGTCGCTCGGACCGTCCCGGGGCCCGATCACTTCGGACCGTTATGTCGCTGGCTGGCGACTTCTCTCCGGCTGGCGACTTCGCGGCCGCCTCCACCGACCAACAACTCTGCACTGCACTGTTGGCTCGACGGGAATCCAGTCTCCAAACTCAACCGGACTCCAACGATCAACAGCTCTGCACCCTGTGACGGCCCAGCCCAACTCCGAACTCCAGAGCTCCACTCCGAACTGCAGACTCGTTTCTTGGCGTTTCAGCCCGGCCTTTTATTGGGTTCGGGGGTGGTGTTTGGTCTTTCACCTTCGACCTTTCACCCCCGGCTGGCTCCGCCCCTTTTGTCATTCTGATCCGATCTTGCCGTTAAACGGGGACGTGGTAGGAATCTCCGGCTTTCGCTCCAATGAGGAAGTCGTCGTGTTTGTTGGCGGAGATGTTGTTCGTTTGTGGATGCCGTTGCTGGCTAAAAGATGGCGGCTCCGTGGAGATGATGGTGAGGAGACGTTGTTCATTTGTTGAAATGGTTGTTGTTGGTGAAAAGATGGCGTTGTTTGTGGAGATGATGGTGGGGAGATGTTCGTTTTAAAATAAAGACAGCAAAAGAGTTACGGCTTACTCAAAGATGCACAGCCCGTTCGACATTAGTGGAGAAATCTAA
>NW_028224745.1:0-1000 GCF_056783735.1 Eptatretus burgeri
ATCAGCACTGCCTGTTTCTGCACATCAGCACTTCTTGCTGCCACTGCACAATCTCCACTGCCTGCTCCTGCTGGCCAATCACCACAGCCTGCTCCCGCTGTACATTCACCACAGCCTGCTCCTGCTGCACCATCACCAAAGCCTGCTCCTGCTGCACAATCACCACAGCCTGCTCCTGCTGCACCATCACCACAGCCTGATCCCACTGCACATTCACCACAGCCTGCTCCTGCTGCACCATCACCAAAGCCTGCTCCTGCTGCACCATCACCAAAGCCTGCTCCTGCTGCACAATCACCACAGCCTGCTCCTGCTGCACAATCACCACAGCCTGATCCCACTGCACATTCACCACAGCCTGCTCCTGCTGCACCATCACCAAAGCCTGCTCCAACATCACCACAGCCTGCTCCTGCTGCACAATCACCACAGCCGCTCCCACTGCACCATCACCACAGCCTGCTCCCGCTGCTCAAAACAATCACCACAGCTTACTCTTCGTGCACCATAACACAGCGTGCTCCCACTGCCCCATCACCACAGCCTACGCCCGCTGCACAATCAGCACTGCTGACTCCCACTCCCCAATCACCACAGCCTGCTCCTGCTGCAACATCACTGCTGCCTGCTCCCGCTCCCCAATCAGCACAGCCTGCTCCCGCTGCACCATCTCCACAGTCTGCTCCCGCTGCACCATCACAACCTATGCCCGCTGCACAACCAGCACCGCCTCATGCTGCTGCACATCAACACTACCTGCTCCGAATGCACAATCGCTGCTGCTGCTGCACAATTTCTGCTGCCTGCTGCCACTGCAGATTCTCCACTGCCTGCTCCTGCTGGCCAATCACCACAGCTTGCTCCCACGACACCATCAACACTGCCTGCTCCTGCTGCACCATCACCACAGCCTTCCCCCACTGCACCCAACAGCCTGCTTCCACTGCACCATTACCACAACCTGCTGTTGTTGGCCAATAACCATAGCCTGCTCCCACTG
>NW_028224746.1:0-1000 GCF_056783735.1 Eptatretus burgeri
ACACACACACACACACACACGTTAAGCCTTGACTATTCAGTTGAGGATTCTGTGTTTGGGGTTCACAGATCTAAGAACTTTCCCTTTCACACACATTATATACTGTTATACACCTCGGACTTGGCCCTCGAGTGTCCACAACGGTGTATAGTAGGAGGGAGTGAAGGACCAACCCATTGCTCCCATGGGTATTATCTGCTTAGTTTTAGCTTTTGTAATCCCTGTGAATAAAATGAACCTAAAATCTCTTCCCCTTCTAAATCATATATCTTATAAGTCCAAGGAACCGTATCTATTACATAAACAATTTTAAAAAGTTTGTTCGTCCATCATTTAATATAACCTTTTTCAAAATGAGATTTTCACCTCTATATTCTTACGATATCACCAACTTTGAACTTAGGTTTTCTGATATTAATCTCTTTTTCATATTTTATTTTGTAAATGTTTGTGATGGTTTCATATTCGTTGACGTGTGAATCGTGTCATTATACTTATCCACAATATCCTGAATAAAAGATGACCATTGTTGTGAACCGAGTTCTGTGAATTTTTTATATAGTCTCTCTTTTAAGGTACGATTAAAACGTTCCACAACGGCCTTCCCTTCATTAAAGGTACTGTATAATGTAATACTGTTATTTTTTAGAAAATTCATAAATGTCTTGTTATAAAACTCTCGACCCTCATCAGTCCACAATTTTTTTAGGGTTTCTCTTACTTTTATTAAATATCTGTTGAAAGGCTAACATAAGAGTATTACCTGTTTTGTTTTTTAAAGGGACAGCCCATGCGTATCTACTCCTCAAATCAATAACGGTTAAAGCATACTTGTACCCCTTATCATTATTGAGTTCAATCAAATCAGCGGACCAGACATAATCAACTTCCTTGGAATAAACCTTCCTTCTACGAAACTTTGTGAATATTGGTTTATGTAATTCATCAGCTAATTGCTCTTCAGTCTTAATGACATCATTAGAGCCTATAAGTTTTTAGA
>NW_028224747.1:0-1000 GCF_056783735.1 Eptatretus burgeri
TCACCCGACACTGTGTACCACAAGCACGTGTGAAAATTTGGTGAAAATCGACCACGAGCCGTTTTCAATTCTGTGCAATTCAGACAAACATAAATCATTAAATACAGAGAATTGCCAGCAGTTGGCCACAAGAACAGCCCGGAATGGTTACCACCTAAAACGTCAGCTTTTACATCCTTGCTTCCTGCAGCGGTTAGCATACCTCGTTCAATGTTCTGTAGATTTTTTGCACTTCGCACAATTCTATTAAAATGTTTCAAAATGATTCAACAACAGCATGAAGTTCAATAACTTCCACCAAGTCTGTCGTTAAAAAACCCAATGAAGGAGTTAAGTCTCGAGGAACAGTATTTTGTCTTCACGTCTTTCAGGCACGAATTGCCTTGAGCCAGTCATTCCATCAAGTAAGATCTGCACCCCGAGAAGCCATTTCGTCCACAATGAGGATGTTTTCAACATCTCATTTGTATATCACGAAAAAGATAAATAAAAAAGGATAATAAAAGAAAATAAACGATTTTTTTATCGTTGGAGTTTGTGTTGGATTTTCAAATTTGATCATGATCCTTTGGACAATTAAAATTATTACTCCGCACTAAAATCATGTTACGAAACTCGTTTCAGGATCACTATTCTCATTTGGATCCGAGAATACGAATCACTCTCTTCACTCCTCATCTCAAAAGGCACCAACCTCTCAAAGCTTTAGTTTTACTCTGGATGTAACTCACCTCATGTTTACAGAGAAACTCACTGCCTGGGCCGATCTCCTCCAGCTCAAGGGCCTGGCTCTGTATGAGCTTGGCCTGCCTCGAAATCTCTACCTCTTCTTCATCGATTTGATGTCGCAGTTTTGTAATGGTCACATCTTGTTCCTGCCACAACATTGTCAAACCATTAGTGAAGCACAACAAATATGTGACCTGACATAAAATGGGGGTGTGCATTGGGAATTGGATGATGTACATTGTTCACAATCAGAATTTGTGCGTATGTTGTC
>NW_028224748.1:0-1000 GCF_056783735.1 Eptatretus burgeri
GACGCCCAGCCAGACGGACGGACGGACGGACGACCCGGGTCGCGGCGGGGAATAAAAACAAACAACCTACGATCAATGGATGAGGTGTGTTTGTGTCTGCGTCTGTGTGTGTGTGTGTGTGTGTGTGTGTGTGTGTGTGTGTGTGTGTGTGTGTGTGTGTGTGTGTGTGTGTGTGTGTGTGTGTGTGTGTGTGTGTGTGTGTGTGTGTGTGTGTCCGTCTGAGGCATACTTTTGTTGATTAATTACTGGTCTTTTCATTTACTGCACACAATTGAAATGTACCTTTCGACCCTTTGGACTGCTGAGACCCCTTCAAATACTGAAGACCCTTTTGAAGCCCCAAGACCCTTAAGAAGACCCAAAAGACTCCAAGGATCCAAAAGACCGAGATGACCCAAAAGACGCCAAAACACCATGAGGGCCTAAAAGTCCCAAAAAGTCACCGAGGACCTAAAAGAACCAGATGACCCAAAAGACCCCAAGGACCCAAAACACCAAAATGAACCAAAAGACCCAAAGGACCCCAAATTCCATGAGGATCCAAAAATCCCAACAAAGTTCCCGAGGACCCAAATGAACCAAAATACCCCAAAACCCCCAAAAGACCCCGAGGACCGAAAGGTCCAAAAAAACTCACCAATAATCCAAAACTCCTCAAGAACCCAAAAGTCCCAAAAAGTCACTGAGGGCCTAAAAGTCCCAAAATTTCCCAAAAAGTACTGAAGAACCAAAAGTTCCCGAGGACCCAAAAGTCCAAAAAGTCCCTGAGGACTCACAAAATCCCAAAAGTCCCCGATGACCCAAAAGTCCCAGAGGACCCAAAAGACGCCGAAGACTGTAGATTCTATAGACCCATTAAGATACGACTATACCACAAAAGATCCGTAAGAATTCTCATGTTTTAAATGCAGATAAAGGTAGATTTTAAGGCAGATAAAGCAGCTTCATACATTCAACGACCATGGAATGGCATTCTCATTACAACATGTTACCGTTGTGG
>NW_028224749.1:0-1000 GCF_056783735.1 Eptatretus burgeri
CAGCAGGCACCACAGGAAGTTGGAGAGTGTGGCCAACATCTGTCCTTAGTTCAACTGAACAAAGGAGAAAGCTCTCCATTGTCCTCTATGGTATGTAATTTCGATTTCTGAATGAACCGTCATCTAGAATTCCCTATGAATTGTAAATTAAACCAGCAAGTGAAGATGCACTGGGGTGTCATGATATGGTACTACCTTAAGGGGCAAATTACACTGTTGCATTGCACACATGTTCCTACAATAAATGATCGAAATTTATGGAAAACATATAACTTGGTATGTCTTAAGCTATGTGAGGATGTGTATGGTTTCCACAGCTGATCTTGGCTTTCCTATAATGCAATTGCTTTTCAATGTAAAAATATGTTTGAACCAATCACAAATATGCAGAGGAAAGTAACGCTGATGTTTGAATGAATGAATGAATCATGAATGAATGTGTTTTTGAAATTTATTTTTTAACTAAATGCACATACACCAAATAGTTTGTTTACTACTAAGTGTTCACAAAATTAGAATAAAAGTATTTATGTCTAAATGGAACAAATCCACAAGAAGATAATATTTGTTCTCTTTTTTTTTTCTTTTAAAAAAATAGGAACTTCAAGAAAGAGAACATATCCTTGATTGGAAATTCGAAAGTGTATCTCAAGAGAAATATGAAATGACAAATAAAACAGGTGCGAATTCTCCAAGTCCTTCACAGTTTCTGTTTGAGTGTCCGGTAGATTTAGTCAACTGTTCTTCAAAAGTGTATTTGTTACTCGTGAACTTAAAAAAAAAACACCCCTTTTAACACTGGATGTAGTTAGGGGAATGCTCGATTTCAATTTATGATGCAAAAACCACAAGTAATATGCAGAAATGAGCTTGCTGATGCACTGTAGCTTGTGCCCAATGAAAATGTGTCTCACATTGTGATCAAGTATCTAAACCTTGTATATGAGATGAATCTAAGCTATTACACACACACACACACACACACACACACACACACACA
>NW_028224750.1:0-1000 GCF_056783735.1 Eptatretus burgeri
TATTTCAGGAAGAAAAACAGGGAGTTTGAAGGAGATGAGTTTTAGATCGATTAACAGGGTCATAAATATTGATCATTAAAATTTGATCATTAATAAAGATCAAAGATTTTGGATGGGGGAAGATATGAGATGGGGTTGAACAGCTGTTTTTGAAGACCTGGAGAGAGGGGTGGGATTGAAGAGAGTGTGGGAGTTTGTTCCAGAGGCAGGAAAAAAAGAGGAATGAAAGAGTGAAGGTGAGCAGTGATTCTTGATTTTGGCAGTTTCACCAGAAGGGGTTGCTGGCAGACCTTGAGCGCTTTGCAGAAAAATAGGGGAGACATATCACAGACAGAAAGACCACCGAGAGAGAGAGAGAGAGAGAGAGAGAGAGAGAGAGAGAGAGAGAGAGAGAGAGAGAGAGAGAGAGAGAGAGAGAGAGAGAGAGAGAGAGAGAGAGAGAGAGAGAGAGAGAGAGAGAGAGAGAGAGAGAGAGAGAGAGAGAGAGAGAGAGAGAGAGAGAGAGAGAGAGAGAGAGAGAGAGAGAGAGAGAGAGAGAGAGAGAGAGAGAGAGAGAGAGAGAGAGAGAGAGAGAGAGAGAGAGAGAGAGAGAGAGAGAGAGAGGAAGAGAGAGAGAGAGAGAGAGAGAGAGAGAGAGAGAGAGAGAGAGAGAGAGAGAGAGAGAGAGAGAGAGAGAGAGAGAGAGAGAGAGAGAGAGAGAGAGAGGAAGAGAGAGAGAGAGAGAGAGAGAGAGAGAGAGAGAGAGAGAGAGAGAGAGAGAGAGAGAGAGAGAGAGAGAGAGAGAGAGAGAGAGAGAGAGAGAGAGAGAGAGAGAGAGAGAGAGAGAGAGAGAGAGAGAGAGAGAGAGAGAGAGAGAGAGAGAGAGAGAGAGAGAGAGAGAGAGAGAGAGAGAGAGAGAGAGAGAGAGAGAGAGAGAGAGAGAGAGAGAGAGAGAGAGAGAGAGAGAGAGAGAGAGAGAGAGAGAGAGAGAGAGAGAGAGAGAGAGAGAGAGAGAGAGAGA
>NW_028224751.1:0-1000 GCF_056783735.1 Eptatretus burgeri
TGCACCTCCTGGATGGAAACGAAGCACATGCACATTGGAATAAGATTAGTTATGCCTCATAGTATTCTGTTTAGCTTTAAAGAACAAGTTGTATTGAGGTTGATCGATATGCATTGTGACAGTTAGTTAAGTACATGCTCTTTCACCCTTACATTCTGGACTTGAACCATTTTTCACACACAACCACACGGACTGTCCGCGAGAGCCCTCTGGTGCAGTTCCGCGTGCAACTAGCGGGAAGTGAGGAAACATCTCTGTGATAGGCACGTAGAACCTCCTCCTTTCCCAAGAACTTTGTGGGTCAGCCAATGACGAGCTGTTGTTAGACAGAGCAGCAGGTGGATAGCGCCCTGGGGACAGAGTAAGAAAATAGCACCGCAAAGTGGGCGTAACCCCTCAGCCCCTTGACGCAAACCAATTTCAAGATGGTGGCCATATTGAAAATCGCAGCACGCCCATTTTCGAAAGGAACCTTCCTCTACTCAACCCCAACACACCCAGAAAAATTGGATTTAATCGGACAAGGCGTTCTCCTCGAAATTGACAGAAACCAATTTCAAGATGGCTGCCGTGGCGGCCACAGTGAAAATCGCAGCATGCCCATTTTGGAAAGGAACCTTCCTCTACTCAACCCCATTATTCTTCGCCAAAATAAAATCAATGTGTGAAGCCGTTCTCAAGTTATTGTCCAGAAACCAAATTCAAGATGGCTGCCCGAGCCACCATATTGGATATCGGATCGCACTGATGTATAATTATCGAAAGGAACCTTCCTCTACCCAGCCCCAACACACACTGCAAAAATGGATTTAATCGGACAAGGCATTCTCCTTGAAATTGACGGAAACCAAAAGTTGACAGACACCCGGACAACGCCTATGACAACAATACCCCTGAGCCAATTCGGGCTGAGGGAGAAAAAAAGAAAGGACTACAAATAACAGACACAGCACAGATGTATGGTTTGGTTTTATGAGTGGGGATTGTGTACGTGGGCAGT
>NW_028224752.1:0-1000 GCF_056783735.1 Eptatretus burgeri
TTCCTTGACAAACTTATACACCCAGGGCTTGGGGAACGTTTCTGTGAAGTTTCCCCTCGATCTGTCCAACTGTTCTGGAGCAGAAGAGTTTTATGGTTTTAGGGTAAATACAATATGGCTGCCAAACCATGTGACCTATGACATCATATGTGTGAACCTTTTGTTCTTCATGGATAGGCAGTCATACATGTAAAGTTTTGCCTCGATCTGTTTAGACACATCAAAGAAGATTTTTGAAGGTTTTTGTTTTTTTAAACAATATGGCTGCCAAATCACGTGACGGATGACGTCATCAAATTTCTTTTGTGGACCATTTTATCCTGAGATAACCTTCAAAACTTTTCCTCCTGATCAGATGTAGCATTCTGCATATGCAATTATGACATCAACAAAACATCATATATATTCCTTCCCCATGAGGAAGGCTAAGTGCCACTTGCCACGTGGCAAGTTTCAATTTTTTCCTTGGTGTGGTTCCAGAGATAGAGGTCCAACATTTTTCTGTTTTTCCAACATGGCCACCACACCACGTGACCCATGAGATCTTAATTATGAATAAAACATTCGACATGAGTAGTTGCACCTTTGGGGAAAATGTTCTCAATCTGACAAGCAGTTGCAGAGAAAAACAAGAAAGTTTTGTGTGGACAAACAAACAAAGACAGCCAGACAGACAGACAGACAGACAAACAGACCCAAACGCAATATACTCTCCTTCAGCGAGGGTAATGAAAAAATATATGCAGGACAGCGATCCGAGACAATGGGGAAGCACAGTAATGTTGTGTGCCGACGGACATCGAAGCCGATACACCAGAAAAAAAAAAATCGCAGAACCGTCGGAAAGCATCTGCAAATTAAAATATAAATGAATGAAAATAAATACATGAAAAATCATATATGCAGGTGAGCGAACCAAGTCATTGGGTCAGGTCAGATCAGGTATGGGAGAATGCGCCAGAACAGCGTGTCGCTGCATCCACTTTCTGCCAGTACTCCA
>NW_028224753.1:0-1000 GCF_056783735.1 Eptatretus burgeri
GCTTCAAGCAGACTTCATCCAAATCCACCTTGCCTATTGGCGCTTCGTTGCACATGATAAAACTACCAATCTTGCGACCATTCCTTCCTTACCAGAGTGAGATGCAACCCCAAATCAGCACAGGCCTGGCTTACAAAGCCATGTTTGTGATGCTGAACGAACGGCAGAAAGCAGCCATTTTCCAGAATTACCGAGCGAAAACGTGAAGTGCTCATAAAACGTCAATAACAACGATCCACAGAGCTGCCAAATGGGGCGTCAAACGTCGATGGAAAATAGGTGGGTGAGGTAAATGATCCACAGCTGTATTTGACGCTCAGAATAACTGCTCAGGAAAAGCCCACGGTGTGCTTAATGACGTGTCCTGCGAGTCCAAGATGTAAATAAATCGTCCACCACCAAGCTAACGTGTCCTGATGGAAAGGGGCTAGAGAGCCTCCGTTGGGCTAACAGCTATCTCACGTGCATGAATGTGTCAGTAAAGAGAAAAAGGCCATCCCATAAGAAAGGGAATCTATTCTATACCCTCAACGCATCAAAGTTAGAATCCCACCAGACATGGGGATAGGTCGATCTGAGACATGCATTTAGAGAAATAACTGTCTGAGGACCAAAATGTTTGTATGCATGAGTGGGATCAGATTCTGAAATCCATAATAATATATTACCATCACGGCCCTGACCCTTGTGCACCCGAGGGTGGAGTGAATAAATGTATTACCTTCACAGCTATGATGCTTGGGCACGTGTCCGTGCCATGTCCGTGCCGTGCAGTGACTGTGCCATGTCCGTTATGAGTCGTGCCATGTTGGTGTCATGTCATGTCCATTCTGTGTCATGTCCTTTCTATGTCATGCCTTATCCATGCCTTGTGTCATGCAGTGTCCATTCTCTCGTGTCGTGTCCCTGCCATGACCGTGCTTGGTCGTGTCATGTCTGTGCTGTGTCATGCAGTGCTGTGTCCATGCCATGGCAGTGTCCATGCTCATGCCATGCCATG
>NW_028224754.1:0-1000 GCF_056783735.1 Eptatretus burgeri
AGAGCATTGACAGTCCCCACCGGTTGGTCGTCATGGGAGAGGAGGAAATTTTTCCATAGGAATGCCCCGCTGAGTGGCTGAGTTCGGTGACAAAGGTGGCCCTCGAGTTGTGACCTAGAGTACCCTGGGAAGTGCCGTCACTTCCCCCTTGCTCAGTGGCTGTGTTTGTCATGTCTAACATTCGTGTGTGTGTGTGTGTGTGTGTGTGTGTGTGTGTGTGTGTGTGTGTGTGTGTGTGTGTGTGTGTGTGTGTGTGTGTGTGTGTGTGTGTGTGTGTGTGTGTGTGTGTGTGTGTGTGTGTGTGTGTGTAGCAGCAGCAGCTCCACTTCGAGCCTTAGATCCTTTAAAAACAAAAATGTCGACTTTTTCACGAGCAAACAAAGCTTTGTTCAGTGTTTACATAATTGAGTGTTTTATTTATTTTAATGGTAATATCACAGTAAATGCACCCCCGTTGATCACAGCCTTTGTTGCCTGCAGAGAGACCTCTCACAACGTGCTCACCACAAGAGGTTTGCCAGGTGTGTGCAGAAGTCGTTCTGCCAATGCTGGAAATAACCGATGTGCACACCACTGGAAGTATGGCCGCTAGTATGAGTAAACAGCTGCTCTGGAATCACCTTAACCTCGGGACCATCAACTCTCGACTGAGGACAGAGCAGTCAACCAAAGCTCACAACTCCAGCCAGCAGAGGTCCAGGATGTCTTCGAACCTACTTTTGTTTTACCCTTGCTCTCTTCATGTCTAAACTTACTTGTGTGAGATAGTTTTTGTATCTATGTGCCTGTTTTTTTATTTTTACTTCACTCACCAAAAAAAATTTCTTGTTTCTCATGATATCTGGTTGGAATATTATGACAACCTCATCAGATGTCAACAAAGAATACAGGAGACTTTTTAAGGGCTGTTCAGACTTTCTTGAGTTCATCTTACATCAAGGTTTATATATATATATATATATATATATATATATATATATATATATATATATATATATAT
>NW_028224755.1:0-1000 GCF_056783735.1 Eptatretus burgeri
TACATCCATCGGGACCATACTCGGTGCAGAGCGCTAGTGTGCCGAAGCAGTCTCCTGGGCTATTGGGCACAATTCTGGACAGGTCACCACTCCGAAGCACAATACTCGAATGGCTCAGTCATCCCAGCAAGCTGGTACTCATTTTGCTGACCTTGGAAGGATGACAGGCTGAATCAACCCCACCTGGTATTAATTCAATCGGAGAGTGGGATTTGAACTCATGACCTTAGGATTCCAAGCCAATCACCCAAACCATTAAGCCAACACCAGGCATGTACTCCATCTGGGGGGTTGAATTTGCCGGAGAGGTAAAGCGGAGTTAGTAGCTGGATCCTGTCTGAATTAAATCTCTGAGACAGCATCTGTGGTTGCTTAGCAACCCGCTGTGCCACGGAATGAGCCGTGGTTTATTGGCTTACAGGGTTGTCAGCCGGATAGTGGGTTCGAGAACTCCCTTCGTGATCCCTACCGACCCCGATTCTGCTACAACATACATAACTCTCTTCGCCTTCTAAATCTATTTCATGCCCTTGTTTCCACCATTCTTGTTCTCTTCCAGTTTTGTGAGATACATAACAGAGGGACACTACCCCTGTACTTTGAGATACAAAAAGATGTGCTTTTCAAGCTTCAAGAGAACAACTTTTCACATGCTGTGCTGGAGTGCCTCACTCCATGTGGAGAAATCCCAGCCAGATCCAGTTTCTTACTCCAGTGGTTGTTCTCACCCCTTGAATCTAAAACCTATTTGGTACCACTCACTCTTTCTCTCACACAAATATATCAATTTTCATTTATTTTTAAATGAATGCATCTCCTTCTCTCTCTCTCTCCCCCCCCCCCCACCCCCCTCTCTCTCTCTCTCTCTCTCTCTCTCTCTCTCTCTCTCTCTCTCTCTCTCTCTCTCTCTCTCTCTCTCTCTCTCTCTCTCTCTCCTCCCCTCCCCCTCCCCCTCTCCCCTCTCTCTCCCCTCTCTCTCTCCTCTCTCTCTCTCCCCCTC
>NW_028224756.1:0-1000 GCF_056783735.1 Eptatretus burgeri
ACCACAGACCCTGGATATACTTAAAGGAAAGGAACGTATACTGATGATACAAAAGCAGTGAATAGTTTTACTGTGGCAGTTCCTCTTAAAGTTATATTTGGATTTTGTGATCATGATAAAGTTCTGTGTTATCTTAAAATTAGATTTCAATACAAAGGAATGATCATGAAAATAGATTACTTTTTGGTGTCGCGCGTGCTTTTGGTGACCAGAATACATTTGTAATTGATGAAATGAGTTGGTATATTAGTGAATATACTCCTAATCTTAAAACAGAAGAGATGTTGAACAGAAGACTTCACTCAAAGAAACCACTCAGTGTATCATGCCTCAAAAGAAGATATCAACATGCTAAACTAAACCAAACCACTTACACATGGAATTTGGGTGTTCTGGAAGGAAAGCCACGATATGTGTGGATCATTTTTTGAAAACCAGATGGCGATACTGCGACTGATAAGACCCATTGAGTGATAATGCTCAGGTAAAACTACTTCATGTTTCTCTCGATGGAACATTTTATCCACGAGATAGATTGGAAATTAATTGAGAAAAAAATGATTATGCTGAAGCATACAAGTCTTCGCAAAAGGTGTGTGAAAGTAATGGAAATAAAGAACCTATTTTGGATACGACAGCATTTAAAAGTTTGTATACAATCTATGCGTTTGATCTGAGTGCTCAAAAGGAAACTATAAAGTTTAATCGATTGGATACTTCCCTATACATTGAAAGAGGAGAGAGTGAAGAAGTTGATACATATTGTTTGCTTTTGGAAGAAAGAGAATTACAGATTAATACAGATAATGGTGTTATGATTAGTCTCACATAATTTTTTGTTTAATAAATGAGTGGCAAAGTACCAACTGGGGTATATGTTAATCAAATCAATCTTCATAAACTATCATCTTGTGTTCAAAATCAAACACCTTGTACGATTCACGTTAATACAATTCAGAGAAAAGGAGCAGTAAGAATTGATGTTTTGCTCACAAGAGAA
>NW_028224757.1:0-1000 GCF_056783735.1 Eptatretus burgeri
TAGCGTTTGGATTTTATAAATACGTAATCATTGCATCCATGTTATAATTTATAAATGAAGAAACGAGCACCTGTCAATTGTGATATATATTTTCCGAACAGTGCGATTGTTTTTACAACATGAAAAGCTTCACCAAAAAGAAATCTGTATTTTTAATTTCGACTGTAACAACGATTTATTCGCGGAGTTCTTCAATTCAAAGGTAATTTACGTGCTGGAAGGTAAACGTGGAAACATTGGTTCAGTTTGAAAGCCGATTTCCTTGAATCCCGATTTAGCACGACCCTGCTTTTTTCGCGATGACATTTTATGGACCTCAACGATCGCATTATAACAGGGCCACACTGTCGTTTATTATCATTATGAAGTATTATGTACTGTACAGCGTACATAATTGTATGTGCTATTTTTATACGACTGGCAGTGCTATGTCGGCTGCATCATTTGGCGATAGGAATTTTTCAGCTACATTTTTTTTTCATTTTTTTTTTCAGAGCTAACAGATCAGTCGTATATGCGATCTGTCGTTGCCCGGAACGTCGTTAAGCAGCGCATGACTGTATTGTTAGAATCCATGGCCCAGGGCGAAATCCCCGTGCAGGACATAAACATGCAGGATGAATTTCCCCCACAAACGAACCCAGAGTCCGAAATGGGCGCAGCGGCAGTGGCCACGGCTTTTGACACCCCCCCCTCCTCCTCCGTCAAAATCCCTCCCCAGTCGCCGGCGGATCCACGCCTGATGGCGAAGTGACTGCCACCGGGCCACCTGACACGGGCCAGCTGTTAATGATTTTGCTGGCGGAAGTAAAAGCAAATGCGTGAAAAATGGATGGCATGAATAAAAATATGGATACGAATGCGCAGCAAATGAAAAACGAGGTGAAAAACGAAATGAAAAAACTACGGGGTGAAATGCAGCGCGTGGGGCGATGCCTGCAGGCAGGCATAATGGCGGCGCCACGTGTTGGAGCGAACGAGCTGGGAGGGAGTGCAATGG
>NW_028224758.1:0-1000 GCF_056783735.1 Eptatretus burgeri
CACCGCTGAACTCTGCCATCCTCCTTACTACATCCCCTAACTAACTCGTGCTCCCACGTCGTCCCTTAAACTACAGCACGTTCCTTTTAACACTACGTAGCTAAGCTACGTCCCCTCTACACATTCACAAGTCTGTCACTGTCCTCAAATGTCCCAAATATTATTTACCCAACCTACATCTGGCTACAATCCCTCTAACTAATCCATTCCACGGACTCCATGAGGACTTACCCCTGCCCCATGAAGTCGGTCTAACTAAGCTAAACCTTCCCCCTAACTAGTTTCCATCCTGTGCCCAGATAAGGGGGTCTTCCACCCCTTGCCCAGGAATCCTGTGCACCCGAAAATGAGGCCTGCTTTTTTTTTTTTCCATGCGCAGCACCAGCGCGGCAATTCGCGCACTTTGCACCTGCCCGTGACGTCATGCAGCTGCACGTGTTCCTCGTCCCTCCTTGGACGGTACCATCCGGCAGGGATACCCCTCCTGCCGGATTCCAACCCCACGTGCAGCCATGACGTCACCGTGCGCATAAAAAAAACCACAAGCCCCACGTCTCGAGGGGTTCCCCACGCGAACACATGTGCTTTGCCCGTTGGAGCTTAACACACACGATCGCGTGGAGAACCCGTCCGGTCCAAATCCGTTATCCTGCCTAAACTTTGTCCGTCCGCGGGATCGGCAAATCCACCGCGTGCGTTTCCGGACTGGGACTTCACTCTCGCAAGCGAGCACGTGGTGGCCTCGTGCGTTGCACAGCACGGACCTCGTGCTCGCGGCTGGGTGAACCCGGCACGGTCCCCGAAACAACTACAGCCGCTACTCGGCTTTCTTTCCTTACATGTCGCCGTCGTCGCCATTCGACCCACGCACACCTGCGTGTTACGACGCTCACACTCCATTCCATCACATTCACCCCGGGAGACGCGGCTGCGTGCTCCCGCATGCCCACCGACATCTCCCTCACATACCGCTCTCTCACACACACGGTCTCCCTTGCAC
>NW_028224759.1:0-1000 GCF_056783735.1 Eptatretus burgeri
ATCTCATTCCGTCCTCTCTCTCATCTTACTTGCCAATCACCCACGTCTCCCTTCCACATCGGATGCATGATGGCAGCCTAATGTAGAATGATAAGTCACTGTGAAGGGCCCGAAGGTGGGGATGTCACATCGGGGATAACTTGGGAATGGAAACGCACTGTGATTAAGTGTTGTACATGTACATGTCATTATTCTTTTTCTCCTTGTAAATACTTGCATTTTGATGTGATTAAACACCATCTCCTCAAGGAACTCTCTATTTTGATGGTGGCAGAAGACTGCTGAGGTGTTTGGCCAGCACTAATTTGTTATTGTTGAGCTCAGACCCAGTTAAGGAACATTGATTCTGCTCGGCTGATTGACAAAGGCCTATTATGTAATTGCCGGCACGGCACCCCCTTGCACTCGGGCTTTTGTATATGGTAACACAATTCTGGGCGTGAAATATTGTGGGAAGTTCTGGGGCGACTGCCGACTGTGGTCCCTTCAAGCCACGCCATCCTCTCAAAGTTATCCAGAGGCGATGTTTGTCACAATATGAAACAAGAAAAATAGCAATCAGAGATTGCAGACCCTCACCAGGTCTTGTTTTGTGTGGCATTTGCGTACTGGTGTGTTACGTAATTAATGAGACATAACCGAACTGCCACTTTATAACTGTTGGAAATGATGACCGGGTACAAAGACGTCCCACTTTGATCGGACACCTGACCCTGACCCCTGGCATTTTTTTTTTAAATTCAGAATGGGATTAAAATAAATTCAATTCAAATCAAATGGTAGACCAAATCGGAGCACTCCTGCATTGGAGTTATTAGTCCAGGAGCCAAATCTCATACAAGGCCCAGAAATATGAAAACGTAGCCCATCTAGTACTTATTTGGTTTGACTCTTTTTTTTTTTTTTTCTAGCTTGGGACATACCTAAGGAACATATCCAGGCATGTTGTAGTCCTGGATTGTGGTATAAGTAATTTGCTGTGAGGGTGGAAACATACCAG
>NW_028224760.1:0-1000 GCF_056783735.1 Eptatretus burgeri
TTGTTCAAGGCATTACAAAAATTGGGGTCTGCGGGGGTCTGTGGAGGGAGTCTACGGGGATGGTAGCCCTCCCCCCAAAACAGGTATTTACTTTCTTCTCAGAAACTACACACACAATACCAATGAAACTTGACCACAACCTTCATCATCCATGATGTACCAAGGTTTGTTCATGGCATAAAAAAATCCATAGGTATTTACTTTCTTTTCCATCCATCCATCCATTGGGACCATACTCTGCACGGAGCATTGATGCTGCCTTTGCAGTCTCCCAGGCTATTGGATACACTCCTGGATGGGTCACCACTCCAACACTGTATACCAGTATGCTGGCACTCATTTTGCTGACCTTGGGAGGATAACAGGCAGAGTTAACCCCACCTGGTATTAATTCAACAGCCAAGTGGGATTTGAACTCAGGATTCTAGGATCCCAAGCCCACCATCCGAACCATTAAGCCAACACCGGGCATACTTTCTTCTCTGTTATATATTTTGTGGGTCATCCATGCCTGCCAGTGGTTTCCTGGTTATCTTATCCAGCCGCTACCAGGTGAGCTCTCAGGGGTATTGCCCCTATGTTTTGTATGAAGAGTCAATGCTCGTGGAAGAGCGAGAACTCTAAATGGATCAGGACGAAACAGGACAAAATGAACAGTACCGAGAGGGTGGGAGACACCAATTGTGGAATTGAGGGACAAAAATAGAGGGAGAACTGGACAAACAATGGGGTAGGGAGGTATGGGGTGGACAGGATGGAAACAGAAGGAAACTTCTTCCTCCCCATACTATCCTATCCCCTTCCTCTCTCTTTCCCTCCCATCTTCCCCCCCTCACTCTCCCTTCCCTCTCTCCCCATCACCTCCTTCTCCCCTTTCTCTCTCCCCCACTCCCTTGTCTCTCACCCACTCTCCTCTCTCCTCTCTTCTCTCCTCCTCTCTCCCTCCCTTCCCCTTTTTCCCTCCCACTCTCTTCCTCCCCACCTCCTCTCTCCCCTCCTC
>NW_028224761.1:0-1000 GCF_056783735.1 Eptatretus burgeri
ACAGGGGAGAGGAGGAAGGTCGGGGTGAGGGGTGGAAGAGGGTGTGGAGAGACAATTACTTCTGCCTTGACTTGATCGACTCGACTTCATATGGGGGGAGGGAGGGGTGAGAACCTGCCTTGACTGACTTATTAATACTTCTATCATTCTTTTTTAATTTTGAAAGCATCGCATACACTTGACTTTACAAATTAAAAATTCCATTAACCCAAACGTTATTAATAAATATTGGATTCCATTATTAGTCCACATATTAAATTTATGTTCAAAGTTTTTCGTAGTATTGTAAAACTATAAAGTTGGAAAAGAGTTTTTACTTGCCATTAATAAATTATTTATATATACCCCAGGACCATGAAAAAAAAAAGTTAGACTGAAGTTCGAAACCAAACTTCAGTTTTCTCAAACAGGCATCCTCCCCTCCCTCATCTACCCCTCCTCCCTTAATCCTCTCTCCTCCTCCCTCCCTCCTCTCTCTTTCCCTCCCTCCCTCCTCTCTCCCCTCCATCCCCCCTCTCCCCCTTCTATCTCCTCTCCCCCTCCTTCCTCCTGTCCTCCCTCCCTCCTCTCCCCCTCTTGCCCTCCCCTCCTCTCCCCCCTCCCTCCTTCCCCTCCCCCTCCCAATCCAACACCTCCCCTCCCACCTCTCTCCACCCCTTCACCACATTGAGTCTGACCAGATACATTCAAAATGTCGATTAAAATGCATTTTTATCTACAAACACCAATATTCATCCTTTTCTCACCTTTTGCTGCAACCAAGTCTTAAACCATCTTGGCGACCATGAAAAATGAAATCAGATGGTGAATCAGAGTGAGGATAAATCTGTGAGGGAGTTTGAATGCTTTTCACACAAGAGGCCTTAATTTCACTCAAAACGCAATTTGTTTAAAACGCGAATTTTCGTCCAATTTTATTCCCGTTTTTTTGAAACCAAATCTTAAATTGTCCAAATAAGCATGAAAAATGAAATCAGATATCGAATTAGACTTCAGATGA
>NW_028224762.1:0-1000 GCF_056783735.1 Eptatretus burgeri
CACCAAACATCAAACATTTACATTTAAGATCAAACATTTACATCAAACATTTACATTTACATCAAAATATCAACCGACTCACCAAACATCAAACTACCGAACGAAACATCCACCAACTCAGCAAACATCAACCGACTCAACAAGCATCAAACTACTCATCAAATATCAACCTTCTCACCAAATATCAACCCACTCACCAAACATCAAACGACCCACGAAACATCAACCAACTCAGCAAACATCAACCGACTCACGAAAGATCAAACTTCTCACCAAACATCAAACTACTCACCAAACATCAAACCACTCACTAAACATCAAACTACTCACCAAACATCAAACAACTCACAAAACATCAAACTACTCACTAAACATCAAACTACTCACCAAACATCAAACAACTCACCAAACATCAACCGACTAACTAAACATCAAACTACTCATCAAACATCAACCTCCTCACCAAACATCAAACTACCCACAAAACATCAACCGCCCCACCAAACATCAAACTACCCACGAAACATCAGCCGACACACCAAGCATCAAATGACACACGAAACATCAACCAACACAAAAAACATCAACCGACTCAGGAAACATCAAACTACCAACAAAACATCAACCAACTCACCAAACATCAATCTACTCAACAAACATCATCCGACTCAACAAGCATCAAACCACTAAGGAAAGATCTACCCACTCACCAAACATCAACCCATTCAACAAACATCAAACTACTCACTAAACATCAACCTACTCACGAAACATCAACCCACTCACCAAACATCAACCCACTCACCAAACATCAACCCACTCACCAAACATCAAACGACCCAACAAACATCAAACTAGTCACAAAACATCAACCTAATCATCAAACATCAAACTACTCAACAAACATCAACCGACTCAACAAGCATCAAACCACTAAGGAAAGATCAACCCACTCAGCAAACATCAACCCACTCAACAAACATCAAACTACTCAACAAAC
>NW_028224763.1:0-1000 GCF_056783735.1 Eptatretus burgeri
AGTTCTATGCTTTTAAGCACCGTTGCTATGGACGCCACCGTTGCCTAGCAACGGAACTTTGAAATTTTTGAAAAATCCTAAAAAATATATTTTTTCGAAAATCAAAAATCGGCTTCGAGGCTTTTATATGCACTATAATCAACCTCTGTCAAAAATTTTCAGCCCGATCCGTCAAAAACTATGACTAGTATGCAATTATGTAGCGACCACCCATGTTGCCTACCGGCTTGTCTGTTTGTCTGTCTGTCTGTCTGTCTGTCTGTCTGGCTGTGAGCAGGATCACTCAAAAATTAGGGATGAACTCGGACGAACATTGGTGAACAGGTTGGTTGTGTGACAAGGAAGAATTGCTTGAATTTTGGTGAAGATCCGGATCAAGATCTGACACATCAGTGGGATAAAAAAAAATGTAAACTGTTCGGCCTGGCGGATGTATGTGCTCTACCGAGTACCATTCGAGTTACCCCGTACACTCGAAGCAAAAAGCGGGGTTAAGCAATCGGTTCATGTCCGTACATCCATCTTATCAGTTTATGATCAAGGAACAATCAATATAAATCAATGTCATTTTGAACATGAATCGGAACATGAATCGGCAGTAAAGTCTGTCGTTTTACCGCACCTTGGCTCCGAATTAGTTCTGATCATACACGAGATAATATTTTCCTCATGTGCCTGGCAGTTAAACAAAATTGAAAATCATTCCAAACATGAAACTTGCTGATTTTAAGGATGTTATAAATGACACAAACAGGCATGAAGAACTAATGTAACACGTTAGATAGAGTGGCGTTATAGACACTGGGTAAAATGGTGGTAAAACCTGGAATGTATTTATTTATAAGCCTTTAAACCTCTTTAAGCCTATATTTAAATTTAATTATACACTTGAAGACTACAGAACACAATGCGTTCATAATCATATACTCGCAAGAACCATGCAATATATTGATGTACAGCATTAGAGAGAGAGAGAGCTGCATGCATCGAGGTGAAGATG
>NW_028224764.1:0-1000 GCF_056783735.1 Eptatretus burgeri
GTTTCTTGCCAAGCTTGGCAAAACACCTTCTGAATTCTTCACAATGCTGCAGCAAGTCTACGAGCAAGAAACAATGTCACGTACACCTGCATTTGAATGGCACAAGAGGTTCAAAGAGGGACGGGAGGAGGTTGAAGACGATCCATGGTCTGGAAGACCTTCAACACACAGAACGGCAGACAACATCAAGCATGTGAAGCAGATGGTGCGCGCATATCGTGTGGATGATTTCTGAGGAACTTTCCATCAACAAGGACACTGTCCGGAGCATCATCACTGAAAATCTCGAAATACGCAAGGTGTGTTCAAAGATGTTCCCCAAGCTGTTGTCTGAGGACCAGAAACAGCAAAAAGTCACTGTCTGTCAAGACATTATAAAGCGCCTCGAAAACGATCCAGACATGCTTGGGAGTCATTACTGGTGATGAATCGTGGATATTCGAATACGATCCTGAGACTAAACGGCAGAGTCGTAACTGGAAAAGTCCGGCATCATCAAGACCAAAGGAAGCAAGGATGTCGAAATGCAAGGTCAAGGTGATGCTCATCGCGTTTTTTGACATCAAGGGCATCATCCACTTCGAGTTTCTACCACAGGGTGAAAGCGTGAATCAATACGTGTACAAGGAGATCCTCCGGCGCTTCCTGAGATCAGTCCAGACAAGAGGAGGGATCTCTGGGAGAACAACACCTGTGTGTTACACCATGACAACGCCCCTCCTCACAGTGCCTTGAGCATCGGACAGTTTTCTGGTGGAGAGGAACGTGCCAACTCTGGAGCAACCCCTGTATTCGCCAGACTTGGCCCCTTGTAATTTATTCCTCTTCCCCAAGCTCAAGCGGTTGATCAAGGGGACCCGATTTCCTGATGTGGAGGCCATCAGTAGGGCCGTGATGATGGAGCTTGGGAGGATCCCAGAAGAAGCCTTCCGGGGGTGCATTGAAGCATGGAAGAAGAGGATGGACAAGTGTGTGAGACTGGAGGGAAACTATTCTGAAG
>NW_028224765.1:0-1000 GCF_056783735.1 Eptatretus burgeri
TAGAAATGTGACGACTTATGCGTATGCGAACATTCATGATGACTGTGGGGTGAAGGATGAAGTTGCGCGTGGCCTGGACACGTATATGTGAGAGCCGGCTATTGTACCAAAGGGAAAACACAATCCTCGGGGAATAGGTGGGGGTTCATTGGTGAGTTGGAAAGTGATCAAGCAAAGATGGAATTCATGAATCAGTTTATCAAAAGTAAAGATAATGAACAACTGTAAGACAACAAGTTCGCCTGCTTATCACAATGATGAGATTGACCAACGAACTCCAGAGACTTTTCTGGCAGCATCTGCCAGAAAAGCCCAGTCTCATCGGCATTGTACACATCCCAAGGCTGATACCTTTCCAAGATGTCTTTCAATTTGCCATCCTTCCAGTCGTGCACCACTGCGAATCCACGCTGCCTGATTCGCCGCACTTCTTGACCTTGCCGATTCCCCACCTCACTTTGAATCTGTCTATCCAGTGCATCGGCAAGGTTTCGGCATCATCATGCCCGAGCTCCGCAGCAAATTGACGTGCCTTCAGCAGCAACATTTCACCGTCCAACCGAATATTTGGCTGAGCCGACATTTGCCGAAACCAGATGATGAGCGCGTCATCGATATCTTCAAAGGTCACACATTTCACGCGTTTCACACTTACCACCGGCCTCACGATCACTCCACTTGTCCAAATATCTTGCCCTTATTCTTCAAGATATCGTTCATTTTCCAACTTCTCTGCCGTTTGATGTCCAACTTCTCAGCTATGGCTGTTTTCTTCATCAGTGGGTTTGCCTCGCAAAACTGGATGATGTATTTTTCTTGGTAGGTTTTAGTTGTAAGCTTTCGCTTAGTCGCGATTGTCCTGCCTGCATTGCGATCAACGTTTGTACGCAGTTATAAATAGCCTATCACTGACGGTGTAAACCAATGAACGAGCATCACGATTCCATGAAATCGGGATTCTCACGAGGCAGCAGTTCCGTGTGACGAGTTAGGAGTGGTA
>NW_028224766.1:0-1000 GCF_056783735.1 Eptatretus burgeri
CTTGCGTGCACTGCAGGATTTTAATCCATGACGGCGTAGTGTGTTACTTATGGTTTTCTTTGATATTGTGGTCCCAGCTCTCTTCAGGTCATTGACCAGGTCCTGCCGTGTCGTTCTGGGGTGATCCCTCACCTTTCTCATGATCATTGAGCTCCACGAGGTGAGATCTTGCATGGAGCCCCAGACCGAGGGAGATTGACTGTTATCTTGAACTTCTTCCATTTTCTAATAATTGCGCTGACAGTTGTTGCCTTCTCACCAAGCTGCTTGCCTATTGTCCTGTCGCCCATCCCAAACTTTTGCAAGTCTACAATTTTGTCCCTGATGTCCTAAGACAGCTCTCTGGTCTTGCCCATTGTGGAGAGGTTGGAGTCTGATTGATTGAGTGTGGACAGCTGTCTTTTATGCAGATAACGAGTTCAAACAGGTGCAGTTAATACAGGTAATGAGTGGAGAATGGGAGGGCTTCTTAAAGGCAAAACTAACAGGTCTGTGAGAGCTGGAATTCTTACAGGTTGGTCGGTGATCAAATACTTATTTCATGCAATAAAATGCAAATTAATTATTTAAAAATCATATAATGTGATTTTCAGGATTTTTGTTTTAGATTCCGTCTTTAACAGTTGAAGTGTACGTATGATAAAAATTACAGACCTCTACGTGCTTTGTAAGTGGGAAAACCTGCAAAATCGGCAGTGTATCAAATACTTGTTCTCCCCACTGTGTGTATATATATTGTTGTGGTTACCAGATTCGCAAACCACCATTCAGGTCCCTTAGGTGAGGTATCTCGGTAAGTGCATGTGTAGTTAGGCCCAAACCCGTTGTCTAGTGGGAATACATGTCATTTATACGTGCTGCGACTCTTCAGGATAGCCGTTTTTCTTTCACTATCTTTATTTTGGACCAACAGCCATGATCACAACCACAACATCAACCACCGACCACAACCACCGCTTCACCACAACCGCCACGACCTTCACGCACACCTCACAACCGT
>NW_028224767.1:0-1000 GCF_056783735.1 Eptatretus burgeri
ACATACTCTTTCAGGAGTGACAAATGCCTTAGCCCTTGCAACCTTTTTGCAGAGAATGTTGTATCTGATCGATGCGAATGAGTCGTTCTGATTTGCTTTAAACAATGCCACCATTGCTCTGCAGCGTGCAGTTTCAATAACATCCTGACTCTGCTGTGGTTTACAGAACACCTTTGAGCTGTCTATCAGTTCCTTTTCTTTCTTGATGATTCTTTGAAACCCTGACTTCTTTCCAATCCCAAAGACACGAGACGTTGCGTCACAGGCAGTTAATGCATGAAGGAACAATATATCTCTGCAGGCTGCATTTCCAAGTATCTGCTGAAGGACTTTGATATTGTAGACATTTGATTTTGCCTTGTCAGAACGGAAATAGAGTTCAATGCAGTTTGTCTCCACCATATAGAAGAGCAGGAGGAGAAGGAGATCTGTATCTTCTCCAATGAGGGTTGTAGATCTGGAAGCCGCATTTGCAATCTCAACATCAGCATCTCCCTCTGCTTGGATCACCTCACAGCCTTCCTTGCGCAACACCTCTATAATCAACAGTATCATTGCCTACTTGTTTGACTCATTCAACAGAAAGTCCTACTTTTTCCCAACAAATTTTGTTGACTCCGTAATGTTAACCTTGGTGGCATTCTTGTTTCTATTCCGACGTTGATGAGAACAGTCCTTTGTGCTTGGCCCAGCCTCATAACCATCAAACACAACAGTAGCTTTGCCATAGTGTCTGACTGTAAATGAGGCATATTCATCTGCAATGGAACTGTAGGTGAATCCCTCTGTCCACTTTAAGCGGTGAATAAGTGATCCCCCGTCAAGAACATAGTGATCTGTTCCTGGAACTGTCTGGTTGACAGCATTGTCAGATTTGGTTGTAGCATAATTCCTTATTGCCTCCGCCAACTGTGGTTTATCTGGCTGGCGCAGGATGTTTTTTGCCTCAAAAAGAGACATTGGGTATGGACAGAGTTCATATTTCATCACTTCACCGATC
>NW_028224768.1:0-1000 GCF_056783735.1 Eptatretus burgeri
TGGTGATAAGTTGCCTAGTAAATGTTCATTTCTTCAAGGGGGGAAATGATAATTGTCACGTAATTAGATAGGGACACGGGATAGGGTAAGTGTGTCTGCGTAAACCCCTTTTTGGTATTCTCTGGAGACTGGCTGTGACGTCACAGGACAGTGCAGCGGATGGCTCCGCCCCGTGATCACGATTGGCGGAAGGCGATGGCGGTGGGCCAATAAACGGTTCGATTTGAAGTGACGAGGACCAAGGATAAAAAGGTTCTGTTCGGGGTCGAAAAGGAAGAGGAAGAAGATTACAACCAAAAGATCATGTTTTTTTGGTGTGGAAGCTGTTGCGCGGGGAGCATCCTTGTTGTTGTGCTGAGTCGATCGTGTTCTTGATCGTGTCTTGGAGCCTTGCTGAGCCTCGTGCCTCACCTTGCTTGGCTCTGGGTTCTGCTGACTCGGAGTACGGGGTCGAACAGCGGGCGGACCTGCCTCCCTCTCCTGCTCGCGGCTTGGCGCCGGAGCTGGTTCCCTGGCGGCTGTGGGCGGACTTGGGCCAGGACCAGGAGGTCGACAGCACCGCGGTTTCTCCTGCCCCCCCTGGCGAGAGCAAGGCCGGCTCGTCCGACGCCGATCCAGGGACAGTTGCGTCCACACCACGGTCCAGCCTGACCAGAAATAATAGCTACGTTTTGTGTGTGTGTGTGCTTGGCGCCTTAGAGGGATTGAGAACTGTATATTCATTGGAATTGTCTGTGTTTTTTCCCCACGCCCGATCCCACACCATCCCGTCGAATCTCCCCGGATCCCTCTTCTTGCCGAGTCTTGTTATTTCTGGTAATAATAAAAACAAATAAACATCATCAACTCAGTGAAAAGTGACTCGTGCCAGCTTCCTCGTCCCGTTTGCGGTAGAGTGATTAGAACCGCCATGTTTGGGTTATAAACAAATAAACCGCCTCCATCGTTTCGGCTCATTCTACGTTGGCGGGACTGTTCAAGTCCCGTGGATGTCACAATA
>NW_028224769.1:0-1000 GCF_056783735.1 Eptatretus burgeri
GTTCACCTCCAATCAGTACTTACCATACACGGGCCAGGCCACTGCACGTTCGACTTGATAACCTGGATCCTCAGCCACCCTGTTGATCGCAGGTGTTGCTCCATCCTCAGGGGATCCCCACAGGGAGGGCTTCCCCGCTGAGATGCTGGGATTAACCACTTTCTCCTGGGAAAGCAAAAAGAAGAAATTTGAATCGACAAAAAAGGACATTTGGTCCCACCAATTGTGTAGCTGCATCACCCTCCATCCATGTCCACCTGGAGCACCAACACGATGACGTCTCACTCCCACCTTCCCACCTGAACCCATGTTCCCCACACGTACCTGTCCATCCACAGATTGTTGGTCCCTGTAACGTTTCATTTCAGGTTCCTCTACCTGTGTGAACCACATCGGTTCCATGACACCTCTCATGAGGGCGAGGAAAACCATGAGCTTCATTCTCCACATTGTGGCGGTTGGAAAC
The DNA here is from genome assembly GCF_056783735.1 of Eptatretus burgeri. Taxonomy (NCBI): domain Eukaryota; kingdom Metazoa; phylum Chordata; class Myxini; order Myxiniformes; family Myxinidae; genus Eptatretus; species Eptatretus burgeri. Next base: position 467 of record NW_028224769.1, read on the forward strand.
TCAAATGTCGTTACCAAGGTAACAACGGTTATAAACAGGTCTCTGGTGGTGACGGATCTGCACTCGAATCGACGTCACGATTACTTGTTATCGACAGTTTGTTAATTATTTTATTATTTATCACCGAATTTGGTGAAAAGTCTCGTTTTACCCACAAAATACATCATTGATTTGGCATCCTGATCCGCTTGCTCACTGTTCATTCAACTGTAATGGAAAGTTCACAATTATTTATTCTCCACATTTGAAATAGAATTGTTTGACAACAAACATTTTGTCCAAGTAATAATATTAACCATAATCATTAATCACAGGAAGATGATCAAACACAAGAAGTTCTGCCTGGTGTGGAATTGAATGTTGATTTGGGGCAGGGGCGGGGTTTCGGGAAGGGGGCGTGGTTTCGGGGAGGGGGCGGGGTTTCGGGGAGGGGCGGGCTTTGCGGAAGTGGGCGGGGTTTCGGGGAGGGGCGGGGTTTGCGGAAGTGGGCGGGGTTATCAGAGGCAGAAAAAGACATGGGTGGTTTTTTTTAGA
>NW_028224770.1:0-1000 GCF_056783735.1 Eptatretus burgeri
CTCAGCTACTATTGAGACGTTGAAGCAGGCACGATGAACAGGTGACAAAGCACACTGGCAGGATGACGAACAGGTGAGCAGGAACGACAAAGCACACGGGCAGGGCAAAGGCAGGAACCGAACAATATATGTATATTATAACATTGTACATTGTATTTTGGGATGTGGGATCTGGCAGTGCTGCTGCCAGCCCACAGGCAAAAGTTAACCACCGTGAGGCCAATAACTCCATAGCTTTTCAATGTCCAACATGTCCTGAAACTGGGTCTCCTCCCAATCTCCCTGCTCGTGTGTATATACATATATGTATATGGGGGGAGGGGGGGGTAGATATCACTTTAGAACAGACACAAGTGTATAGAGTAGTATGGTCCTTGTGGTGTGTACAAGTTGTTCACCAATCTCGATTAAATTAAGCCAGGAAATGTTGTTTAAGGGTTGTGTTGTTTAAATGTGCATCATACGAAGGGTGGTACGTGGCGTGTGGTTATAATTGTTTAGGATTTAAGGTTAAAGAACTAGTACATGCAATGTCTTGTAATGTCTCCTAGGTAGGCCAGGATGCGGCCTTGGCAAATTTCTCAGAAAGAGAGGAGGGGCTTTGAAATGGGATGGTGTTGTCCAGAGAGTGAGGGGAGGAGTTTGACGCCTCCCGAAGGGCAGAGCTTCGTTGCCCCCGGAGGGGAGGAGCTTTTTTGGGATCGGACAAAAGAATTTGTGCCTACATTGTGTCTGTTTTGACAATGTTAACTCCATGGACGAATATTGGTGAACAATGTTGAATATGAGTGAACATCCTCCTCTCCTATTGAGTAGATAATTATCAACCAATGAGCGTTGACCTTATTACTCAGCGTCTTAAAAACGTGTGTTTTGTAACTGCTTCATTCTGTTCACGTTTTTGTCCCTGACGAGAGCGGATCAAAATTTTTTGCCATGTCTCTGCTTATATTGTTGAAATATTTCAGTTTTGTTGCATAAAACATATAAATATATATAT
>NW_028224771.1:0-1000 GCF_056783735.1 Eptatretus burgeri
AATTACCATTAAACAACGGTGGGGAAATCTAACTGAACACAGACTTATCAATCTAACTGAACTAAGGACCTTTATGGTGTTCTGCGAATTTATACAGCCGTAACAATATATACATTTTTTTTTATACATTGTTGAGGCTCGTTTAAGAGCTAACACACAACGCACAGCTAGGGGGGGCATGAGACAAGAGGGCGGGAAAGGGAAGGACAAAACTTTAAGTCAGTCAGTCTGTGTCTGTGTCTGTGTCTGTGTCTGTGTCTGTGTCTGTCTCTCCCCCCCTACATATATATTTATTTGTTTTTTTAATACATTGTTGAGGCTCGTATAAGAGCTAACACACAACACACAACTAAGGGGGCATGAGACAAGAGAGGCGGGAAAGGGAAGGACAAAACAGTGGGGAAAAGAGACGTTAGGAGATCTGTGGAAGGGAGAGGGATGGGGCAGGGAACACGGGGTATACAAGACAGACAACACAGGAACTTTCAGGAGGGAAAGCGATGGTCTGCGATGTATATTTTACCAATTGTAAAAAAAGACTGGCAATATTGCCTGGAGACTCATCCATATGGTGCTGCCTTCCAATGTTTTACAACATTAATATATTGGCATGTCCTTTTTGTATGCTCTCTGAAGACCTTTTTCATGCATATGTAGATTGTGCAAGACTCACGTCAGAGTTATCACCACTGTTACATTGGCTGAACTTTTCTTTCTCCACGCCTTGTTTTGTTTTTGAAATACCACTTGGTTGCAAAAAGAGCTCAGAGACCGCTCTTGTCAATTTGTCTGATTTCTGTTGCAAAATTGGCAATCAATAAGACAAGAAAAGCAAATCTCCTTGCAAATGCTGATATTTCATGTGATGTAGTCCTCAATGCTCTTGTCATGGCAAGGCTATGTATGGAGTTCTCTTTTTATTAAATGAAAGATGATTTGCAAACGTTCATGCAAAAAAATGGTGCGCAAAGGGAGATTTTTGTAAAGTTGACAACTGCGT
>NW_028224772.1:0-1000 GCF_056783735.1 Eptatretus burgeri
GCTCTGGGGTTCTGCTGGCTCGGAGTACGGGGTCGAACGGCGGGCGGACCTGCCTCCCTCTCCTGCTCGCAACTTGGCGCCAGAACTGGTTCCCTGGCGGCTGTGAGCGGACTTGGGCCAGGACCAGGAGGTCGACAGCACCACAATGTCTCCTGCCCCTGACGAGAGCAACGCCAGCTCGTCCGACGCCAATCCAGGGACTGTTGCATCCACACCACGGGCCAGCCTGACCACCAGGAGCAGCTACGTTTTGTGTGTGTGTGTGTGTGTGTGTGTGTGTGTGTGTGTGTGTGTGTGTGTGTGTGTGTGTGTGTGTGTGTGTGTGTGTGTGTCTGGCGCCTTAGAGGGTTTGAGATTTGTATATTCATTGGAATTGTCTGTGTTTTCCCCACGCCCGAACCCACACCACCATCCTGTCGAATTGCCCCGGATCCCTCCTCTTGCCGAGTGTTGTTATTTCTGGTTAGAGGAATAAACGTTATCAACTCAGTGAAAAGCGACTCGTGCCACCTTCCTCGTCCCGTTTGCGGTGGAGCGATTAGAACCACCGTCTTTGGGTTGTAGAGGACAAACCGCCTCCATCGTTTCGGCTCATTCTACGTCAGCGGGACTGTTCAAGTCCCGTGGACGTCACAATATATATATATATATATATATATATATATATATATATATATATATATATATATATATACATATATATATATATATATATATATATATATATATATATATATATATATATATATATATATATATATACATATATAAAGACCAACCCACTTTTCTCACCTGTGAATGGAGGGAATAGCCAATCAGCTCTCACCTAATCAACTACACCCAGGTGGCCTAGAATATATATATATATATGTATATATATATATATATATGTATATGTGTACATATGTATATGTGTACATATGTATATATATGTATGTGTATATATGTATGTGTATATATGTATGTGTATATATGTATGTGTATATATGTATGTGTATAT
>NW_028224773.1:0-1000 GCF_056783735.1 Eptatretus burgeri
ACATGCGGGTGGTTGGAGTGTCAATGGAAGATGTGGAGGATAGAGCAAAATGGAGACAGTTGGTCCGCTGTGGCGACCCCTAGCGGGAGCAAGCCGAAAGAGGAAGAAGATCCACCATCTGCTTGGAAATCAGCAAACATTACTGCCCTGCATAAAAAAGTTGCAAAAACAGATCTCTGCAACTACAGACCAATCAGCCTGCTCCCAATCATCAGCAAGGTCATGGAATCTATCATCGCTTCTGACATCAAATCCTTCCTCTTGTCCAATGGCTTGATTTCCGACCATGTCACTCAATCCTGAGCATGGAGCTTCTGCTTTCCTAACAATGGATGGAGGTCCTAAATGCCAAACATGAGATCAGTGCCATCTCCCGAGACATCTCATCGATACAGTCTGGCAAACCGCACTGCTCACCTCAAGCTCTCTTCTTATGGTATCCAAGGCAATCTCCACTCATGACTCACGGACTTCTCCTGTTGCAGTCAACACATGGCTCTTAATGGAATTCTCTCATCTCCTCTTCCCATCCAGGCTGGAGATTCTCAAGGCAGTGTTCTTGGCCCTGTGCTTTTTCTATTTTTCATCAATGATCTCAGATTCCCTGGAAAATCCTCCATCTCTTTACTGATGACTCCACCCTCTGCCATACCATCTGTCATCCCTCTGAAGAGGCTGCTGCCTGCTGATCACTCTCTGCAGACCTGGATAAACATCACAAGCTGGTGAAACACTTGGAATATGTCTTTCAATCCTGACAAATCTCACACTCTCGCTATGTCTCTCCAAAAGAACCATCTGGAACCACCCCCCTTTTGGATCATTGGTATCTCCCACAATGAAGCCGAGTCTTTGGGTCTTTCACTCTCTCACCAGAGGCAGGTCAGTGGTCTTTCTGTCTTCAACAGTCTCCTCTCGGGCCTTGACCACCCTGCTCTGTCCCCCATATATTTCCTCAGGGCGCTCAAGGTCCGCTAAAAACCCTCTTTTGGTGAAACGC
>NW_028224774.1:0-1000 GCF_056783735.1 Eptatretus burgeri
ATAGATAATTGTGTATGTGCGTGTGTGTGTGTCACAGAGACTTTTTTGGGCGTATATTGTGCTCACTTGCGCTCTTGTTAGACATTGTTTTCTCCCTTTTATAATATCGTTACGGTTGTGGGGATAGATGAAAGAATTTACTGGGGAATATAGCTGTTAGGAATATTGTGTGGAGTTGCTTGGTAAGTGGACGTGTAGGAGGCATCTCGATGTGAGTAAATAGGGAACCTGTGAGTTTAAGTGTTACATTTCACCATACGAGGGGTGGTGCAGTGTTAATTAGCTCATGGAGTAAGAATAAGTTCCCCAATATGTGATTGCCCTCTGATTTTTATTTTATTTTTTTTTTCCCCTACGTTTTTACATTTCAAGATCGGCAATAAAGGTGGGGAACACGTCCACAAAGCCCCGCCTTCAAAGGTTGACAACAAGCGAAGTCATGCGTGACGAAGTGACGATTGATGGGCGTGACGTCAGAAGCTGGCCGAACAGGCAGAATCCCCGCCTTCCCGGGTTGGGTGCGAGTGGGCCAGACCCCGGAGGCGGAGGATATAGGTGTGATCGAGAGGCAGGTTGGTTGCGCATTGTGCGAGGCTTCCTACTGTGTAGGATGAGAGATTGGCAGAGCACGCACACGAGGTCAGTATGAGGAACACACGAGGCAGAGTTGATTTGGAAGTTCAGGGCTTGCGTATTTTTGGGGAGCCGTGATCATAGCGGAGGCACGAGGTGCATTTTGAGAGGAGGGAGGAGGAGAGTTCAGTGTGAGCACACGCACGAAGCAAGACGCTTCCCTGGCCTTTGGCTCTTGGTTGAGTCTTGAGAAATGGGCCCCGAGCCTTGTGTATGTCATAAGCAGCTGCACTGGGGCTCTGAATCTTAGTGTTGAGTGCTGCGCGCCGATTGCTTGGCACACGTTTGTCCTGCTTCGAGAGAAGTGACGGCGCTATTTGCGTGCATATGCACGTGCTGGTGGAAACACCTCGATTCCAAGTCCCAA
>NW_028224775.1:0-1000 GCF_056783735.1 Eptatretus burgeri
ACGATTGAAAAACCTTAAGACCCCCTAAAACCCCAAATACCCTCTAAAACCATGAAGATCCTTAAGAACTACAAGATCCTTAATACCTTTGAGATGCCTTTGAGACATAAGATCCTTAAGACCCCTGAGACCCTTTAGAACCACAAGACCCTAGATATCTCCTTCAAACCCTTAGACCCTTCAGAATCCTTAGATCCCAAAAACCCTTTTGACCCAAAGACCCTATTTACCCCCATCAGACCCTGAGACTCATTTCTATCCTTTGGACCCTTTTAGACCTTCACACCTTTTAACACCCTTTAGACCTCTTCGACAATCTCTTTTTTTTGACCCTTTAGAGCAACTTAGAACTTTTCAGACCTTTCGACATTTACTACACGATTTAGGCCTTTCATTTGCATTCAATGACCTTTTATTTAGAAAGTCCTTCCATTTATTTTCCACACAAAATACACCACAGAGAACAAGTCCTGGCAAGGATCTGCAATCTCCGATTGCTCTTTCTCGTTTAATTTGATCTTGATCGAAATTTAATTGAACCTCTTTATTAAAGCTTAACCTCTTGATGTCATTAATACCCTCTTGCTTTGAATAACGGGAAAGAAAGGGTGAGGGAATTGCAGAGAGTTGGGGTGGAAAGGTGGGTGGCAGAGAGGGGAGGAGAAGGAGTGGCAGAGTCCTTTCTTAGTCCCTTTTAATCCTTTTAAAACCCTATCAACAATCGACACTTTATACCCTTTCGACCCCTTAAGACTATATAGATCCCATAAAACTCTTTAGACACCAACTACTATTCAAATGTACCCTAAGACTCCATAGACCCTATAGACTATTTGACCCCCTTAAGACCCCTTTCAACACTGGAGACCCCTTCAACACTTTAGATCCTCTAGACCTGTTCGACTGCTTAGACCCCTTGACCCTTTAAAGTTTAAGCCCCTTTAGACATTTACATCCTTTAGACCCTTTTTAGACCCAAACTACTTTTGGAATGTAACCT
>NW_028224776.1:0-1000 GCF_056783735.1 Eptatretus burgeri
TAATGGACAGCTCTGGAGGCCAGAGGAATCAACCGATTTTGATGAAACTTCACAGGTAGGTTCATACCAGGATCTCGTTGTATGCTTTTGAGCACCGTTGCTATGGACGCCACCATTGCCTAGCAACGGGACTTTGAAATTTTTGAAAAATGCTAAAAAATTAAATTTTTCGAAAATCAAAAATCGGCTTCCAGGCTTTTATGCGCACTATAATCAACCTCTTTGTCAAAAATTTCAGCCCGATCCGTTAAAAACTGTATGACTAGTATGCAATTATGTAGCGACCACCCATGTCGCTTTCCGGCTTGTTTCTGTACAAGAGGGGGAAAAAAAACTTTTTGAATGAGGATATACAACTACAAACACTTTCGTTAAATACCATCTGGTCACTATATCGCAAGTACAAGATATTAAAAAAAAAAAGATGAGAAAAATGGGAGGAAGTTACAATGAGCCTCGACGCAAGAATGTAAGAAATGCCTGCCCTCGAGTGAGCGATCAAGTGCAGCAAAACTTGGCAATTGCTTGCCCCCATGTGGCAGATTTCAATGACTACAGAGAGAAACGAGAACACTGCTGACCATTAGGCGTTTCATGAGGTGAAATGGGATATGCAAGCAAAGTTGAAAATGAGAATGACAATGGAAACAAGTGCATCAAGTAACAGAAGTGAATTTTAAGGAATAACCAAGTAAGGTTATTGTAGAAGTAAAATTTGGTGAATCCATCGAGTTTGAGAAATTATTCCTAAAAGAGAAACTAAAATGATTAATATCCACAGTAGGGTAAGAATACTGATTCTGGCTCACTTTTCCCCATGTAAATGAATGGGGGATTTTCAGCGATTTATATTTTTTTTCCTTAAAAATAAACCCCCTTTTTATCCCAAGGTATATTTATTTGTCTCCCCTTTTAACTTGGAGGTTGAATCTCATTGAATTGAACACCTGGGGGTTGAACAGCTCACTCATTGAACCTATAAAGATTTGTTCATTCTCAA
>NW_028224777.1:0-1000 GCF_056783735.1 Eptatretus burgeri
AAACAAACAGAAAGGGGTGAAAACAGTAACCTCCGATCTTCGATGGCGGAGGTTAAAAACATTACAAAAGACATTTTCTGTTGACATACAGAGCATCTCTTTTAGAACCCATCGCAAACAGAGGGAATCAGCCTATATATTCCACTTTGATATTCAAATTTTCATAGTCATGATGTCCAAACTATTACATGAAACATTACATGTAAATGATGTGCAATGCATTCCAATTTGTCATTATTATTCAAAAAAGAAGTGCAAACACAAAGGATTATCAGCATCATGGTGCATCCTGGTTCACAAAACATTAATATTTTATGGAGAGTGTACCTCACGAACAGCAAGCGTCTAAAAACAGATTCTGGGATATTATTGGACCAGTATAAAATTTTAAAAAGCCGTATAATATATATATATATATATATATATTTTTTTAATTCTAATACAACTTAAGTTTGTTCATGATTTATATCTCAAATCAACAAACACAATACTCCGAATCCACCTTGAATTGGATGGACACGTGTTGGATCGGTAGGGAACAATATAAGTCACTCGAAGCAACCAAAGAGATAAGAAAAGTTTTAAAATATGAAACAGGTGTCACCTTAAAAAAGAATCTTGGCACAAATCAATGACAAATCTGAGCAGTTTCATCGGTTGTCTACCCTTCTTACCTGTGACATGCCACAGGTCTAAAAGAGCTTCACGTTGCTATTGTTGTTATTTTTGTTGCTGTTGGGGTCCTTGTTGGGGTTGATTTTTGAAATGTGTACCGAATGGTCGGACAGCTGCCAGACCACACCCACATCTGATACTTGACTCCGCCCACCATAGCACCCAGAGAAAATTATATGGCCGCCATCTTGGTTTTCTGGTGGACCGAACACATAAGGCCTGGAGGCCTCCGATTATTCACTGTCTGGGTTTGTTGCATCAGATTCCCAACGGCTTTGGTTCAGTCAAGTGTTACTCACGATGAGGGATCCTGAAAAATCTAATC
>NW_028224778.1:0-1000 GCF_056783735.1 Eptatretus burgeri
ATAACTTGGGAAGCACTTGTCCGATTAATATCAAACCTTGAAAAGGCACATCCACAGGGCCCCAGCAATATACCTGGCAAGTTTCAATTAGATCAGACCAGTGGTTGTCGAGAAACAGCGGTCTCACACACACACACACACACACACACACACACACACACACACACACACACACACACACACACACACACACACACACACACACACACACACACACACACACACGCATTGCTGGAATTATAGATAGATGATGATTATATGTGCATTAAATAGTTCGATGCAAACTATTGTGGTTGCCTAATTTTTGGGAAGATTAATGAAATTTAACTCCAAAGTTATTTCTCGAGGCTGTTAAAAAACACAGCCGCGTGCCATATATGGATGTTGACGTCACATTCTCCAAAACAAAGCGGACGCTCACTCGCTCATTGAAGAAGTGTCCAGTTCAGCGGGCCGTTCTTTCACTTTTTTGAGCTTGCAACTGTTTATATTATCCTTTTTTATTTTGAATTATTGTAGAACAAAGTTATTTGGATATTTGTACATCATGCCTCGTACGTGTGTCGTCATGTTTTGCGAAAATGGCTGGAAAACGGGTAATCGCTCCCACCGATTCCCGAATAAATCAAACACTCGCCGGCGGTGGATAAGATTTGTACAAACAAAACGGGTGAATTTTCCCCCAAAGAAAACGGGTAAAGAGGACCCTTTGGATCGATTTGTCATTTGTAGTGACCATTTCACAGCCAAGGATTACGAAGGCAACGCAATGGGTGAGCTTGGTTTCAAAACAACTGCTCAAGTGAGACTGAAGCATGACGCTGTGCCCACCATTCAGCCTCTCATCCTCAGCTGGCTCCTGCTTCATCTTCTCACACTGTGTCACCTCTCAAGCGAGGAAACTCTCCTCAGCATACTGACAAGGTGGCTGGGAAGAAGCGACGACGTGCTTTGGATAAGCTCACATGTGCCAGGGTGAGTGCTGACAAATGGACAGTCT
>NW_028224779.1:0-1000 GCF_056783735.1 Eptatretus burgeri
CCCCATTCATTTACATGGGGAAAAGTGAGCCAGAATCAGTATTCTTACCCTACTGGTGTCTATTTACCGTCATTTTTTATGAGGAGTGCCAGTTGGCAAAATACGCAATAGGAAAAATCTTGCCAGGCAGAGGAACAATTGTATGTGAACCAACACGTCTTGGCAATGAATCTTCATCGGTGGATCTGTCAGAATAAAAAGAATCGTATCCAGCGCTTCGATCCCAGCGACTCCCTCATCGCCTACCGGCTTGTTTGCTTTCTTGTCTGAAACCACACACACAATTTCGTTGAAAATTGACCACAACCTTCATCACCCATGATGTACCAAAGTTTGTTCATGGCATTAAAAAAAAAAAAAATAGGAATTTACTTTCTTCTCCATTACTTATTTTGTGGGTCATCCATGCCTTTAAGTGGTTGCCTGCTTATCTTATTCAACCACTACCAGGAAGACGCCCAGGGATATTGTCCCTATGTTTATATTTTATTACAAGTATGTTTTGATGCGTAAAAATAACAAACAAAATTTTTCTATTTGTACATCCACCTCTTTCACCTTTTTTATGGCGTGTCCTGAACTCATAAATGGAAGGATCGTTGAAAGGAAGCAATCTCTTAATTTCCATGGTCAGTCAGTCACTGGAAGAGATTCAGTCTCTTGAATTTATAGGTCTAACCATCAGCCATGTGATGCTTCTAAAGCCAAACAGATAGAATATCAAGACAAATTTTTGTGAAAATGCAAATTATCTTTCTTTCTTTCTTTGTTAAATAACTTATCTTTGTCATTTGTTCGTTTCACACTCCTTTCTAATTTTTTCATAATTCTCATTCGTCATTCTAATTCTTGCTTTTCATTCTTGTCTGTCTCTCTCTGTCTCTCTCTGTCTCTCTCTGTCTCTCTCTGTCTCTCTCTGTCTCTCTCTCTCTGAATTCTTGCAGAAATTTTTCTGTAAGGCTCACTTGGCTGCACCTGGATGGGTTGGAGGGTAGTGGGG
>NW_028224780.1:0-1000 GCF_056783735.1 Eptatretus burgeri
AATTGGTACAGTGGAGGTTATTAGTGAGGTACTCTTGAAAGGTGAGTATGTCTATGAAGTACGTACTATTTGAACGTACCTTTAAGATGTTTAGACCCTTTATTTAGTAAATGCTTCAATTTATTTGTGAATTGGATTAGATTTCGTATTCCATCGTAGAACACCGTGTACAGACATCCGCAACCAAAGGTGGACGGAGATGATGTTTTCATCCCTGTCTGGGTTGTCTGTGAAGAGGATATCTCAAAAAGCTGTGGACAGATTCGGACGAAATTTGGTGGAGAGGTTGTGTGTGTAACAAGGAAGAATCGATTCGATTTTGGTGAAGATCTGGATCCGATACTAGAAATATTTTTTCAGCGATTCATCTCCAACGTGCGATGGAGCCAAAAACAATGTACAAGCCACGAAATCTCAAAAATGTTATGGATGGATTCGGACGAAACTCGGTGGACGCGTTGGGTGCGTCACAACTGGCAAGGACAAATCGATTCAATTTTGGTGAAGATACAAATCAGAGTCCAGATAGTAGAATTTAATTTTGTAAGTAATTCTTCACCATTGAGCGATGGGGCCAAAAGTAGTGTACAGCATGATGTTTCAAAAAAGTTGTGGATCAATTATGACAAAACAAGGTGGATGAGTTGGGGAGGTATCACGAACAAGCCGATTCGATTTTAGTTCAGGTCCGGATCCTGATCAGGCCTGTCAGTGGGACACAATATGTGACTTGTGGAACCTGGCGGAGGTGTGCTCTCTACCGAGTGCCCGTCTAGTTTTACATGTGTTGATGCTTGGTTTCAAAAGTATGTACAGCATTGATTAACATAACAAAGAGAAGGTAGACATCTTCTTTTGGGGAATATTCTTGATTTGCAGAGAACTAACGTTGCAACAGTCATCGTTGTTGTTATAATGTCATTTCACTGCAGTGCTATGTGGCTTCGTCTGAGGTCTTACCATCCATATGTTGTTGCCAAAACGCTCACTGCACAAACAT
>NW_028224781.1:0-1000 GCF_056783735.1 Eptatretus burgeri
CTCCCTCTTCATTCTTCAGCACTGCTGGTATGCCTTTTGGTTCTTAATGGTGTGCAGTTTCCGAATTCAACATTGCTCAGCTTGATCTGTGGACTCGGATTCATCTGCTTGCTTTGGTGATATCGAGCTCACCGAGAGGACTTGCAATGCAACTAGTCTGTCGGACGTCAACCTGTACACAACAGTTGGACACGATCGTTCAAACATGTTAACAACAGACCCAACAACCATTTGTAACCAGCTGAAGTTTATTTTTACTAACTGGTTAACTGAGATAAGTTACCACCCCAAAGTCGTCAGTTAATTTGTGACGTGTACTTTTATAATTTGGGGATTTTCAAATCATTGAGTGTTTCTTTTAATCAGTATTAGGTTGTGTTTTACAGGTCGACATGAGGGATTAATAAATATGACATTAAATATCATCCTGTCTCCTGTCATACGTTGGATTCACCTGCTAAACAATAGACTGGGCATATTATTGTCCGTAAATCTTTTCGACCATAAATCATTTTCAGTGGAAGACTCAAAGTCAAAAATTTGGTGATGCCTCTTTTGAGTGAAATGCTTAATTCTGTTAAGTTGGTATATATATATATATATATATATATATATATATATATATATATATATATATATATATATATATATATATATATATATATATATATATATATATATATATATATATATATATATATATATATATATATATATATATATATATATATATATATATATATATATATATATATATATATATATATATATATATATATATATATATATATATATATATATATGAGCCTGGTGTTGGCGCAGTGGTTAGGACAGCTGCTTTGGATCCAAAAGGTCCTGAGTTCAAGCCCCGTTGGGCCACTGAATTAATACACCAGGGGGTTGACTCAGCCTGTCATCCTTCCGAGGTCGGCGAAAGGAGTACCAGTATACTGGGCCGGTGTATACCCCGGTTAAAATAGGTGTACCATATCCCTGTGTC
>NW_028224782.1:0-1000 GCF_056783735.1 Eptatretus burgeri
ATCACATCTTGATGAGAACCTGTGTTACTGATGCACAGAATTGTTCGGCGCAAGGATGTGAGAAGGTCCCAAAGATGCGTTAAAATAGACACCACAATAGTTTTTATCAAAATAATCTGGAATGTACCAATATGAGATCTGTTAATAAATCTCACATTAGTTAACGCAACTAACTCAAATTTAGCCTTTTAGAACCCATCTTACCATCACACCCACTTAGAGAATATTCCACAACAAATATCTTAGTGTTATCACTTCCACAAGTACATTTGCAGTTAATGGACAAATTCAGACAATATATCGGACCTGAACTCTGCATCGCAGTTTGACGAACCAAAAGTGTCAAAATACATTCAATCGTGATGATTCTGCCTTGAATGGAACGCATCTGAGTCGAGTTTTTCTGGGGATACATTTAGTTTATTTCCAAAGCATGCAGGCCTTGCAGGAAGTACAACCTGACAATTGAATGGCTCGATAGTTTTGTTGTGATGTTTGAAAGGCAACAAAAAGCTCACCCTGCCGAGCTTTTCTTTTAACTGGATGTCATCGTGGTTCAAAATCCACTTGTCCTGGTGAAGGCACAGGTGAATGAAGACATCATTCAAATAACATTCACGAATCGCATTCAGGTACAAAAATAATGCATTTGGCAGTCTGGATGATGACCATTGTTTATATCATACATGATCGACTTAAAAGACAAAAACAGCTACACCACATTGCACCATGCACTGCATTCTGACCGATGAAGCCAAAATGGCCGAGGCAGATCCATCCGGTTTTATATCACTTGCTTTTTGTTCTGTCCAAGAATTGTCTGCTTGCTTCGAGTTAAGAATGCTCTTTTTTAAAACAATGATTTAAAACATATGGGAAAGATTGAGATTGGGTAAAAGGGAGTTCAGTGAGATTCAATAATTGTGAGGACATTGATCTGGCATTCCAAAGGTCAATGGGTTCACTGAGATCATTGTTGAGGTTGTCTTTTATGCATAAA
>NW_028224783.1:0-1000 GCF_056783735.1 Eptatretus burgeri
ATCATGCACCCCCACACACATCACGCACCCCCACACACATCACGCACCCCCACACACATCACGCACCCCCACACACACCACGCACCCCCACACCCCCCACGCACCCCACCCCCATCACGCCCCCCCCGCCCACCACGCACCCCACCCACATCACGCACCCCCACACACATCACGCACCCCACGCACATCACGCACCCCACGCACATCACGCACCCCACGCACATCACGCACCCCACGCACATCACGCACCCCACGCACATCACGCACCCCATGCACATCACGCACCCCCAAACACATCATGCATCCCCCACATGCCACGCAACTGTGCACATCACGCACCACCACACAACACTCACCCCACGCACATCATCCACCCCATGCACGTTACACACCCCAACACGCCACTCACCTCACGCACATTATGCACCCTATGCACCATTCACCCCCAAACACATCATGCACTCCCCACACAACATGCACCCATACACATTATGCACCCCACACGCACACGCCACTCACCCCATGCACCCCATGAGCCATGCACATTACACACCCCCACACACATCATGCATTCCCACACACTTCACACACCCTCACATGCTATGCACGCCTACACACCTCATGCTACTGCACACATCACGCACCCCACACACATAATTAACCCACATATGCCATGCACCCACACTGAGCACACACCCCCACACTCATCATGCCCCCCACACACCACACATTAAGAACAAGCTAAAACAAACTGAAGCTGGGTAATCAGGAAACAGGAAATCTGGAATATGGCAAGGGTAGACACACAATGATGTACCATTTATCAAGTTATCACCTGATCTGTAATACCCACAAGCAAGTACTAGAAGATTGTTCAGCTGGCTTAATATCCGCAAAAAGAGGGTGGACACTGACACATGATCTTGCCCTGTGGAGTACCAGAGAGACTTACGGTTGAACCAAACTCAATCTTCACAACTCAAAGAACACCGTCAGTAAG
>NW_028224784.1:0-1000 GCF_056783735.1 Eptatretus burgeri
CACTGAATAAATACACCAGGGGGTTGACTCAGCCTGTCATCCTTCCGAGGTCGGCGAAATGAGCACCAGTGTACTGGGCCGGTGTATACCCCGGTTAAAATAGGTGTACCATATCCCTGTGTCGTAAGAGGCGACCAGGGTTGCGTCAGTAAGGGCATCCGGCGTAAAACATGTGCCAAATCACTATGCGGATCATAAGGATGATCCGCTGTGGCGACCCCTGACAGGAGCAGCCGAAAGAAGAAGAAGATATAGATATATACATATATATAGATATATATAGATATATACATATATATAGATATATACATATATATAGATATATACATATAGATATATAGATATATACATATATATAGATATATAGATATATACATATATATATATATATATATATATATATGTATGTGTGTGTGTGTGTGTGTGTGTGTGTGTGTGTGTGTGTGTGTGTGTGTGTGTGTGTGTGTGTGTGTGTGTGTGTGTGTGTAGAGTCGGGAGAACAAGTATTTGATGCACTGCCGATTTTGCCGGTTTTCCCACTTACAAAGTAGGGAGAGGTCTGTAATTTTTATCATAGGTACACTTCAACTGTGAAAGACGGAATCCAAAACAAATATCCTGAAAATCACATTGTATGATTTTAAAATAATTAATTTGCATTTTATTGCATGAAATAAGTATTTGATCACCTTCCAACCAGGAAGAATTCCGGCTCTCACAGACCTGTTAGTTTTGTCTTTAAGAAGCCCTCCCATTCTCCACTCATTACCTGTATTAACTGCACCTGTTTGAACTCGTTATCTGCATAAAAGACAGCTGTCCACATTCAATCAATCAAACTCCAACCTCTCCACAATGGGCAAGACCTGAGAGCTGTCGAAGGACATCAGGGACAAAATTGTAGACTTGCACAAGGCTGGGATGGGCGACAGGACAATAGGCAAGCAGCTTGGTGAGAAGGCAACAATTGTTGGCGCAATTATTAGAAAATGAAAGAAGT
>NW_028224785.1:0-1000 GCF_056783735.1 Eptatretus burgeri
CTTGGCTCCCGCCCTTGCACTGCAGTTTGCATGGGCGGGGCCCTGTGTTTTCTCAACTTGTTCTTTTAATATTAACACTTTATTTGCGACTTCACATTTGCAGCATTATTTATTTGTCATGCTTCTTCCTTGCACATCTTACAAACTTCAAGTCTGGTTCGGGCTTATTCACAAATATGCATATCTTAACGAATCTCATCTTAAGACTGCATATGGGTACTTTTATATAATCATTCGTACCATAATTCTAATTGATCACATGACCTCGGTCCATAATTTCGTTACAGCTTTATTTTCCCACTTTTCCTTGATCCTTCCTAGAGTATTCTTGGGCCGGTCAGTATTTTTGCCTGGGGTGTTCTTGGGCTGGGTCGGGCGTCTTTCACACCTTCCCACGGACCCTCACACTCCCTTGCACACCTTCCGTGCCCTCAATCTCCCAACGGAATACCTTGGGTTGGGTCAAGAGCTTTTCACACTCTTTCCCTTCCCTCAATCTTCCGTTCGGACCCTGTCCCCTGAGATGTTCTTGGGTTGCCCTGCCCTGGGTTTCCCTCAGCCTCACAATGGACCCTAACCTTCCGGGGGTACCCCCCTTTTGATGTGTACAAAAGCTCTTTCTCCCTTGTTCTTTTAAGATAAGGACAGATCACAAAGAGCAGCAAACTTGTATGCCCTAGTGCGAGAAAAGAGGCAGTTCTTCTTACCTTATCTTAAGCCGGCTGGCTCTCTCTTCTTTTGTCTCACCAGAGCAGTTCGCTTTTCTCCTTGGCTTGCTTATCCTGTCCATGACGCCAAATGTTGATCAAGTTCCAAGGCTGATTGAGATCGAGCAATGTCCACACTGATCATGGTAGAGAAGAGCTTTAATTCACATCACACATGTATACACGGAGAGATAGAGACACAGAATACCCGCAGTAGTCCAGCTCAATCTAACTCTGGCTCGCTTAGCATTTTGGCTTGCTCTATATACAATTTGTTCGCCCCTCTTGTGGGC
>NW_028224786.1:0-1000 GCF_056783735.1 Eptatretus burgeri
CACTCTTGCAGCTACCCTTCTGTCACAAATCACTCCTGCAACTCTTCTCCACCCACTCCATCCTGCCTGCACTCTCTTTTTCACTTCTCTCCCACACTCTCCGTTACTTTGGACAGTTGATCCCAAGTATTTAAACCAATCCACGTTCCGCACCTCAACTCCTTGCAACCGCACCATACCACCACCCTCCCTCTCATTTACGCACATGTACTCCGTCTTTCTCCGACTGACTACCATTCCCCTTCTCTCCAGTGCGTAGCTCCACCTCTCGAGGCTCGCCTCAGCCTGCTCCCTACTCTCCCTGCAGATCATGATGTCATCCGCGAACATCATAGTCCATGGGGACTCCAGTCTGATCTCGTCCGTCAACCTGTCCATCACCATTGCAAACAGGAAAGGGCTCAGAGTCGATCATTGGTGCAATCCCACTTTAATCTTCCTTCAGGATTACCCCGACACCATTTCTCCTCCCATCCACACCATGGTAGAACAGTTTGAAACCACCTCCAATGCTCCGAGCCTTACTCCCCATCCACTTGGTCTCTTGTACACACAGTATGTCCACCTTTCTTCTCTCCATCATATCAGCCAACTCTCACCCTTTGCCAGTTATCGTCCCACATTCAGAGTTCCAACTCTCACCTCCACACTTCTACCCTTCCCCCTCTCCCACTGCCTCCGGACTCGCCTTCCCCGTCTCCTTCTCCTCCTTCGGCCAGCAGTAGCACAATTTCCACTGGTACCCTGCTGACCACCGGTACTGGTGGCGGTCGTTGGTAACCCGGGCCTCGACCGATCCGGTATGGAAATTCGTTTTGTTGTCCGCATAATGATTTGGCATAGGTTTTTACGCCGGATGCCCTTCCTGACGCAACCCTGGTCGCCTCTTACGACACACAGGGATATGGTACACCTATTCTAACCGGGGCATACACCGGGCCCAGTACAACTGGTACTCATTTCGCTGACCTCGGAAGGATGGCAGGCTGAGTCAACCCCC
>NW_028224787.1:0-1000 GCF_056783735.1 Eptatretus burgeri
GGTATGGTTGAGGATGTGTTATTTCAACAGCATGACAGAGATTCAAGACCTCAACAATTCTGAGAGATGGTTGACATGTTCAACATCAGATTGTTTTTTAAACTAAAATGGCCACCAGTCGGCCATCTTGGAGCAGATCTCAGAAAAAAAATGACGTTCACATTGAAGCCATTATTCATTACCTGGGTGCCAAGTTTGAACATCGGAAAATGCATGTCCGAGAAATGGTTGAGGAAGTGTTCAACAGTGTTTTTTTTTACAAGTAAAATGGCAGCAGCCAGTCGGCCATCTTGGATCTGATCTCGAAGAAAAAAAAAAAGACACGCATATGTATGCAATCATTCTTTATCTGTGTGCCAAGTTTGAACAACATCGGTAAATACATCTCCGAGAAATGTTTGAGGACGTGATTGACACCGGGTTCTATTTTTTACAACTAAATTGGCCGCCAGTCGGCCATCTTAGAGCTGATGTCGAAATAAAATGATGTGCTTATGTACGCCATCATTTGTTGACTTTGTGCCAAGTACGAATAAAATCGGTCCATACATGTCCGAGATATGGTTGCAGATGTACACACGAACATGAAAATTGAGACGAAATCCATA
Source organism: Eptatretus burgeri (assembly GCF_056783735.1). Taxonomy (NCBI): domain Eukaryota; kingdom Metazoa; phylum Chordata; class Myxini; order Myxiniformes; family Myxinidae; genus Eptatretus; species Eptatretus burgeri. The sequence continues at coordinate 609 of NW_028224787.1, forward strand.
AGCACCCATTTTGGAGTAAATCCAGTGGGTGATAATAAAATAAAAAGTCAGGAAAACTGTTGAAAACAACCCCTAAATAAGTGGCTGCAAAACTTAACTTGCTTTGGTATTTGTCAATGATTTATTCAACCAGATGGGATTTCTATCAATGGCAACCCACAACCTAAATAAACTCCATAAACTTTGAAGAAAAGCCAAAAATTAGGCAATTAAACCGTCACAGCAATCTAAAGATGTTTACCTTCAAAAAATGAGGCCGACAGACTTGAATGAGAATGGCACTGGCCAAACATCTTGGCAGGTACCACGCTTCCTTCCCTTCCAGGTCAATGGGAAGTTAGTAGAGCTCTCATATCATATGTATGTATTTGCTTGTCCAAAAGTGTTTTTAG
>NW_028224788.1:0-1000 GCF_056783735.1 Eptatretus burgeri
AGTTCTAATGTTCACAAATACGTCCGCCTTACAATGACGACACACAAAGGGCGCACTGCACTATAGGGCGCGTCGCACATTTTGACAAATATCTAAGACGTTTATATGCGCCTTATAGTCGTGAAAATACGGTGTATATATATATATATATATATATATATATATATATATATATATATATATATATATTTACATATTTACATGAGGTGTGTTCAAAAAGTATCCAACCTTAATTTTTCGTGCGTAAACAAATGAAGCTCGGGAGGCGTGGTTTGGTGCACGTATGTAGGCGATCCTAATCCGTATGCGTCAATATTTTCCCGCCTGCAGAAGCTGTCAGTCGCCGACAGACCGCCGATGAGTGAGGAAGTGTAAGTGAGCACCGTCGGATTTTCGTTTTTGACAAAATGACAGAAAAACTTGAACAACGCTACTGCATCAAATTTTGTGTAAAGCTTGGCGATTCCCAAGTGGAAACGATCCGCAAGATTCAACAGGCCTTCAGGAATGAAGCAATGGACACCACACAGATAATAGAGTGGTTCAAACGCTTCAAAGATGGTCGCACATCAGTGAAAAGTGAATTACGTTCTGGTCCGCCCTCAACATCCCGAAATGAGATCGTCATTGACCAAGTGAGGACCCTACTGATGCAGGATCGTCGAATCACGATCAGAGAACTTGCAGACGAGGCGGGCGTCAACATTGGATCTGTTCATTCCATTGTGACTGAGGATTTGGGCTTCAGGAGAATCTCAGCAAAGTTCGTGCCAAAGCTGCTTACGATCGAGCAGAAGCAACTCCGTTTGGACAGTGCACAGGACATGCTGGAGACTGTGAACAGCGATCCCAACTTCTCCAACACAGTGATCACTGGCGATGAGACCACAGTGTTCCGTCATTTTGTCAAAAACGAAAATACGACGGTGCTCACTTACACTTCCTCACTCATCAGCGGTCTGTCGGCGACTGAAAGCTTCTGCAGGCGGGAAAATATTCA
>NW_028224789.1:0-1000 GCF_056783735.1 Eptatretus burgeri
CACGTGCCGTTCGTCACGTCCGATTGCCTCTTCAGTTTGCTCATGTCTTATTCTTAGTTCCTCCTCTGTGAATATTTTCTGTTTGAGGATATGATCACGTCGACGTCGAAACTTAAAAGCAAATGTCCGAATATATTTTAAAATTCGTGATAGACTAAAAAAAAACAACAAAAACACAACAACAACAACAACAACAACAACAACAACAACAACTTCAGATATTTCGTCACGTGCCTTCACGGAGCCAAGGAGAAAAGAAGAAAGTAAGTTTCAGGCATGCCAAACATTACCTCGACGTATTTCAACTTATGAGTAACTTGCAAGGAACTTGTGTCGACGTGTGTCAACGATCGCATATCGTGCCTACAACTTATTCCCAGCGATACGTGCAGCGCGCTATGCCCAAGTTAAACGATGTTGGGCATAGGTTGTGAACGCCGACAACAGGCTAAGCATTCGTTGGTATAAGTTATCTATAAGACAACGAAACGTTCTGTGTCCGTTATTAGTATGATCGACCCCCGAAACGACCCCCGAAAGACCCCCGAAACTCGTTCGTTCTGCACATGCGCGAACGATCACCGAAACTCGTTCATTCTGCGCATGTGCGAACGACCCCCGGAACTCGTTCGTTCTGCGCAAGTGCGAACGACCCCCGAAACTCGTTCGTTCTGCGCATGCGCAAACGACCCCGAAACTCGTTCGTTTTGTGCATGCGCGAACGACCCCCGAAACTCGTTCGTTCTGCGCATGCGCGAACGACCCCCAAAACTCGTTCGTTCTGCGCATGCGCGAACGACCCCCGAAACTCGTTCGTTCTGCGCATGCGGGAACGACCCCCGAAACTCGTTCGTTCTGCGCATGCGGGAACGACCCCCGAAACTCGTTCGTTCTGCGCATGCGCGAACGACCCCCGAAACTCGTTCGTTCTGCGCATGCGCGAACGACCCCCAAAACTGGTTCGTTTTGCGCATGCGCGAACGAACCCCGAAACTCGTTC
>NW_028224790.1:0-1000 GCF_056783735.1 Eptatretus burgeri
CAACCCAGAGTTTTCATCGGATCTTCGTGAAACTTGCCATGTATATGCAGAAAGCCCACGCGCAGGCAGTAACCATCTCCGATTTTGGAAATTCTTCCGAGAAAAAGTTGACGTCATAATATCACCGCTAATGGAAATCGCCGAAAAAATTATCTCCGAAACTAGGCAAGCTTTTTAAATTCTGTTTGTGGGAATCGAACAGGGCATTAGCAGAGATGAATTACCGCACATAGGATACATCACTATGATGTCATATCAATTTTTATGACGTCATTCCTATTTTTTGACTTTTTTGGTTTCACAACGCAGAGTTTTCATTGGATCTTTGTGAAACTTGCCATGTATATGCAGAAAGTCCATGTGCAGGCAGTAACCATCTCCGATTTTGGAAATTTTTCCTAGAAAAAAAGGTGACGTCATAATATCGCCGCTAATGGAAATCGCCTCCGAAATACCATTATCTCCGAAACTAGGCAAGCTGTTTGAATTTTGTTTGCGGGAATCAAGCCGGGCATTAGCACAGATAATTTATCGCAAACCTGATGCATCACAATGACGTCATATTCGTTTTTATGACGTCATCATTAAGAGGACGAGGAACTTAGCTCATTTGAGCTTGTTTGATAGATTGTCAATGTATACTTTATTAACTCCTGCAAATGCTTTATCTACCGCTCTGTCCAATGTGGTGACGAGCTTGTCATGTGGAATGTTTGTATGTAATATGGTGGATGTTTGATAGAAATTTAGCCTTATCCTTGTTATTAATGTTGTGGATACTGTCGATTGTAGGTTTGGAATTATCAATGACCCCAAATTTCTTAATACCAGAATAAAACCTCTCCTTTTCATGGTAGTTTTATAAGCATTTATAAATTAGTTTCATCACCCCTGTAATATTACCTGATAATGGTTTCAAACTGCATTCTCTACTTGCGGGTTTTGGGGGGGGAGGGGTTCTCTAATCTCATCTTACAAGGCTTTTTGTACATTTTTGTGA
>NW_028224791.1:0-1000 GCF_056783735.1 Eptatretus burgeri
TACACCGGGCTATAAAAAAAAAAAAAAAATATATATATATATATATATATATATATATATATATATATATATATATATATATATATATATATATATATAGTCATGCGAAGCTTAACGACGTTCCAGGCAACGACAGATCGCATATACGACGGATCTGCAAGCTCTGAAAAAAAAAAATGTAACTGAAAAATTCCTATCGCTGAGTGATGTAGCCTCGTATAAAAAGAGCACATCCAATTATGTACACTGTACAGTACATAATACCTCATAATGATAATAAACGACAGTGTGGCCCTGTTATAATGCGATCGTTGAGGTCCATAAAATGTCCGCGAAAAAAACAGGATCGTGCGAAATCGGGAATCAAGGAAATCGGCTTTCAAACTGAACCAATGTTTGCACGTTTACCTTCCAGCAAGTAAATTACCTTTGATTTGAAAAATTCTGCGAACAAGTCGTTGTTCTTCGTCGACATTAAAACACAAATTTCTTTTTGGTGAAGCTTTTTATGTTGTTAAAACAATCGCACTGTTCCGAAAATATATATCACAACTGACAGGAGCTCGTTTCTTCATTTGTAAATTATAACATCGATGCAATGATTACGTATTTATAAAATCCAAACGCTAATTATTCACCTTTCTATAATCGATGCGAGAGGAGATTGTAAGCTGCTGCTAACAACACCGATAGCCGTCATGAACAGCACAAAGGTAAAACTAACATGTCTTCAGTCTCTCTTGGATGTGTGTTACAATTGCCGACAATATTCAGTACAGTAACATGCTGTACAGGTTTGTATCCGAGGAGCAATAGGCTACACCATATAGCCTACGTGTCGAGGTTTGTGGAAGTACGATGTTCGAAAATGAAAACTAAAAAAAAAAATGATGTTCGCACAACGACGACGTCGCTTAACGACGCGTTTCTCAGAACGTAACCCTGTCGTTAAGTGGCGCATGACTGTATATATGTATATATATATATATATATGTATATA
>NW_028224792.1:0-1000 GCF_056783735.1 Eptatretus burgeri
CAATTTACTTTGACTGCTAGACAGGCAGACAGAGTAAAAAAAAATGTATCTCACTCCGCTCTGTGTATGTGTGATCAGGACAAATTCAGAAGGAAAATACTGTTAAACTGCAGGTTCGTTTCCTGATAAATGTTCTGATCCATGCTCAAAATATAACATTCAATATAAATAAGTTGTTCCTCAATCTTAAACTGGCATTTACAGACAGACGGACGGATGGACATGAACCAATTGCTTAACCCCGCCTTTCCCTTCGCGTATGTGGGGTAATAACTGGTTTATGGGGGTTGAGGTAGAGAGGGACGATGAGGGGTACAATGAGAACTAGAATGGGCACTCGGTAGAGCGCATACCTTCGCCTCCGCTACTTTTTTGTTCTTGGCATGAGAGTGGGGGGAACAGAACAGTGAACAATTTGGTGTTGGTTTCATGCAAATCGGTTTTGATTTGACCGTGTTATGACAAAAACCGCATATTTTGAAAGGTCGTGACCCCACTGACCTTTGACCCTCAACCGCTCATAAGGGTAATGACGTAATTGTGTCATGTCGCCCATCACAAGATTGGGCAATGAATTCTGAACATTTTGGCATCGGTTGCATGCCAATTAGATCAAAATTGACCGCGCTATGGTAAAAATACGAATTTGACCTTTCCGTGACCTTGACCTTTGACCCGATCGCTCCCAAAATCTAATCAAATGTTCCTTGGATAATAACCCATCATCCCACCAAATTTCAAGCGATTTGGTTTAATACTTTCTGAGTTATGCGAATAACACACACACACACACACACACACACACACACACACACACACACACACACACACACACACACACACACACACACACACACACACACACACACACACACACACACACACACACACACACACACACACACACACATAAATAAATACACAGCGACCAATACGTAAACTTTCGCAGAATGCGAAGGTAAAAATGTTTGAGAAAAAAAACCAAGGGAAGGGAATGAAA
>NW_028224793.1:0-1000 GCF_056783735.1 Eptatretus burgeri
TCCTGGCACAGGAAAAAAACAGTGCCCATTCATTTTGTTGCACAGGAGTTGCTGATTGGTTATGTCCCTTGGGTTTTAGAAGTTGGCATAAATTTGATACGATGGAGACCATAACAATGACCTCTCCCACAAATACCACCACCACCACCACCAATCTCTCATGTCCTTTGCTTCCTTTCCTTGCTTGGTAGTTACATTCATATCTGAAAATGAATTCCAATTAAGTTTAGTAATGGATAGATTAATAATGCTAATAGTATATGTTTCTACATTCGGATTAAAGGTCACTTCTGGACCCCAAATTGAACATCAAATTCCTCAAACATAAAACGAATAATTCCATGCATGGCAGAGGCCTTAATACTGGATTCACAAGCAAGTACATTAACACATGAATTTACTGAAAACATCACAATCTTGTTTTTGATGCGAAGATATTGATGATATAAAAATGTAACCTTCTCATTTAAGCAGATCACCATCAGCCGCAAAGCCCCCCTTTCAAAATTAAAGGTTGAAATCCGAGTAAAACATGATTCTATCTTTAAAATGTACAATCGAGAACGATGCAATGTGGCTGCGTGCAGTGGAGAACGTTCCTAAAGAATAATCAAGTTTGCAAAAATTACCGATTTTACCACGTAAACTGGTGTGCTTTCGGGAAAATCATTACGTTTTGGGGAGGTTAAAGGGTTCCAGGCTTCAAAATCATTTTCCATTGGGGCTCTCTGAAACTAAGATGAAAAAGTATGACCTAAACTACAACGCCATCAAATTTGGTGCTTTTATCACAAAGTGAACGATTTTTAGCTTATTACGTACTCTCCTACAAGCCGTCGTCCAGTTTTACTGACATAAAATTTATTGCAAAGTGAACATGAAATGCATTAAATGACATTGGAGGTGGTACATCTGAAATGATTCTGTCCTGACATGTTCATTTTGTATGGTCGATAAAGTCACAGGTATTGCTTCCTCCGTCATAGTTAGCTTATAAAAG
>NW_028224794.1:0-1000 GCF_056783735.1 Eptatretus burgeri
AAACACCAAAAGCAATCGATTCGCTCATTACCAAAATGATATCCAAGTCGAATTGCCTACTCGGACCATCATCTGTGCAGTTCATCGGTATTCCTCGCAAAGTCATTTCGCCGGTGTAATGCATGCATCAGAGGCTGGGCTATTGCAATACTCCGATTAAAACAACATGTAGACTGAGATCCATCGCTGTCCCATCGTGAAGTTCGATGGAACTCCCTCGCATGTAACTTCTGCTCGTGCCATGACACCAAATTTACAGCTGCTTGAGAAAAATGAGATGGGATTTCATGATCGAACAGCATAATACCATATATGTTCTGCGAGCGGCCACCAAAGCAGTCATTGTTATGCACACGCACACCAGCGTTTGGCTTGGCAAGACTGAGCTCGGGTATCAAACACACACTTGTTTAAAATTGTCTTACCCTTTTTAACCCTTTTCGGGTTTTTGGTTTGTTTCTTTTTTTTTTTTTTTTGGCTTGACCTGTTTTTTACTCTTTTGGTTCCTTCTCTTAAATTGACCATTCCCTTGGCCTGTTTAAATTGCTCTTGAGCTTGTGCAACACAGACTTCTTTATATCACATTGAATTCGTTTAAACGCATCCCATAACAGACTGGGTAACTAAATAAACTGACTTGTCAAAGTGTTACATTAAAGGTGAGCTGGCTGGATAGCTCAGAGGTAGCGTACTCACCTTCGAGCTGTCTTGTCTGGGTGAGATTCTTGGCATGGCTTTAGACTCTCGTTATGGTCCATTGAAGGGTGTGTTAGGCGGCAGGGAATTGCATCACTGAGTAGCCATCCTTTGGAAGGGATTGTTAAGCTGCAATAGTCCTGTCTGCGAGCATTTGCTGATGGATGTAAAAATATCCCACACTACCATTAATTGAGTTCTCTTGCAAGAAACCTCAACACAGAAGGAGGCCATTCGGCCCATCAAGCCTGTGCAATGATTGCCAACTTCCGGTTGGTTGTCCCTTTCTCGATCATTTTAAGTT
>NW_028224795.1:0-1000 GCF_056783735.1 Eptatretus burgeri
GACAGGTATTATGTTTTTGATTGGGAATGCAAATTTCACACAGAAGGTATTCCACGTTCATATATTTTGGAGGAGACATCCTGAATTACACAAACAGTCGAACATTTAATAATACTTATTGATGTATAAAATAAAATATATAACTGCAGACAATTGAAAATTATCATTCAGTTGAAAATGCTGTCTGATCAGTTTTTGTAAATTATTTGTAAAGGTGGTTGGGGTGAAATTGAATCGAGTCATCTCATCAGAATTTATATTTTTCATTTTCATGAAAGATGCTTCACGGTTCTGTTATGACAAAAAAGTAGAACAATGTCGGTGAATGTCCGTCTGAGAAACGGTTGAGGACGTGTTCAACACTGGGGGTTTTCCAACTAAAATGGCCACGAGTTTACTGGTCGGCCATCTTTCATGAGACCACAACATAAAGTGAGGAGCACGTGAAAACCATCCTGAACAGATTGTGTTTGTGCCATGTTTGAACAAAATCAGGCCAAACATGTCCGAGATATGGTGGCGGATGGAAAGACGGACGCACGGAAAGATGAGACCCAACCCGTAAGCCCCCGTTTTGGACCAAGTCCAACAGGGGTCGAAAAAAACAGCAAGAGAACATGGTGGTAAAATGTTTGTTGTTGTTTCTGGAATGAATCATGTGATCATACCTTCAGGAAAGATGTGGGAAGCATGTTGGCAATCCTTTCCCAGAAATAGTATGAAAATCCTTGTTGCTTCTCAAGGACGGGACTCTGTGTGAGAGACACAACAACAACAACAACAACAACAACAACAACAACAATCAAAAATTACTTATTTCACTGAAATTATAAAGATAACAGAGATCAAAGGGGGAAGTGAGGGGACCAGTGTAAATCTGCAACGATTTCTCCTGGATCACCGATCCATTCAAAGTCCGAGTAAATCACAATGATTTCTCGCGTACACTCGTCTTCCCGTGTTGAAAAACGTAAATACGAATGGAAAGTACAAGTTGATT
>NW_028224796.1:0-1000 GCF_056783735.1 Eptatretus burgeri
ACCCTCTAATCCGGGACATCACGGTCCCATTGTTGCTGCGGCTCTTCATCTTCTCCTTCCGATCGCGTTTCGAGCGAAACGAAGACATTTTGAATATTTTCCCGTCTGGGACACACGGAGCCCCCACAGTGCGAGTGGTCGGGTCCGGCGATCAGGAAAAATGGGGTTTACGGCTTTCGAACTTATGACGTCACAAATAACTTCGTGGCAGCAATCAGAACAACAAATAACGTTTCATTTGAATTTCGACCAATCAGAGGCCGTGATTCGCCGCACGTCATTCGACACGCCAAGATGGCCACGCCCACACAGTGAAGAAAGTAAAACTCGGTGTATTTTCCACGTTTTTGATCATCTGAGGAATATGACAACGTTTAATAAAAATCCGTTGGCCGGGTTTGTGAATTTTATTTACATATAAACGGGAACACTTGTTTCAGTAATCTCAGTGTTTATTACTTTCTGTGTCTCACAGACCAAACCAATGGTCCTGCTGGTGCATCTGTAACATCCGTTTTCCACACAATCAGAGAGGAAGGTTTAAATTTTGTCCGAAAATATCTCAACTTTACTAATCGTTAAAGATCCTCACGTTCCATCGCCACGTCACGATCGTCAAAGATCGTTCCATCGTCAGATCGGAACAGTAACTGAAACACTGAAATAAATTCCTCTTCAGAATACGTACAATAACATCACCATACACCGCCCCAAATACCGCACTGAAACCGTGCTTCGTACGGAGGTCACGTGTCATCCCGATGTGGAGGAGGCACGAACAGAAAAGGACGAAAACATAAAGGTGTTATGTACAGTACATGGATATAAAGAACCCCCTGGACCAGTCAGAAATAGTGAATCTGTTCAAGGTTCAGATTGAAAAATGTGGAAATCCCCGTGGGACTCCAACATGAAGGGGGAAGGTTTAGTTACAACTTACAGGGTGAACCCGGTGGTCAAGATTTTCACCACGTGGTTTAAAATACCCCCCTATATGATA
>NW_028224797.1:0-1000 GCF_056783735.1 Eptatretus burgeri
AGTTTGATTTCAATCCTTCAGCTGTTCTCAAGTATCACATTCTTATCTGACATGACTTTTAACCTTTAACCTCTTGATGCTGAAATCTAATCAGTTCAGCTTTGCATCATAATATACAGATATACCAAGTTTGGTCACAATCCTATCATTTTTTTTTTCAGTAGCATTATAACATTTTTTATTTTTTACCTTTCAGGACATCTCACCTTTGAACCCTTGCCCCCATAATCGAATCAGTTTATCTTTGCATCATGATACATAGTTGTGCCAAGTTTATCTTAGATCCCTTCAAGCATTCTTAAGTTATCACGGAAATGAAAACCTATTACAGATGGACAGACAAACGGACGGATACATGGACGGACAAAAACAATTCCTCTGGCAACTTCGTCAACGGAGGCATAAAAATGAATTTCAGCAAAATCCTGAAATGAGGATTAACACGGTGCTGTAACTCCAATTTCCAAACTTTTTAGGAACTAAGAAATATCTGTTTGCTGTTTTAGTTTAATCTCAAAAGACAGCACTGCAAGGACTGCCAAGCACATCGAGAAAACCGAGTCAAGAGAAATTAAAACAGAGGGCATTCGAGTACTCCGAAGAGACTGAAAAACCAGGCTGAGTTATCCTCCCTCCATCCCTCTTCCTCCACCAACAGATGGTGCCTCTCACCATCCCAACCTCAACACTTCATTCATTCCAGTTCAATGTATGTGAACCATCCATCATGTGTTCGTACCCTACTCGACCAGGCTATTTGACTTGAATTTTCTTGTTCGTGAACAATTGCAATTAAATACGAGAAAACAAAAATATATTTAGCAATCAAATTTATTTTCAATATTTATTTCACATGCAACAACACAGTACAAGCAAAAACAGAGGATGTAACAAATATGGTATCATCATCATCATCATTATTATCAATCAGCTCCTGGCTTCCAAACTGGAAACCTGCATCCTCCAATGAAGCATCTCACAATGACTGGACACTGCCAGA
>NW_028224798.1:0-1000 GCF_056783735.1 Eptatretus burgeri
GCAATAAGGCAACTGAAGGTGTAAATTTTGAAAGGGGGTGGAGATTTTCTTTTGGAACTGTAAATACATATTTCATTGAATTCCTCTGGGCAACACAGATAAAACAACTTGAATGAGATCGAATGCAGACTTTTAATTCCATAAATTGGCATTTAAATATGTTTATTTTCATTCAATATTCGTCAATTGAACAAAAAAGAATATTTTAATTTCCATTATCTCATTCGTAATTTGCCCTGGCAATGGATCCTGTTTATCGGAATCAAATTCCTCATGTTTCTGTCATTCAGTCACGTAAGTATCTCCAGAAAAAATTCAAATAATTCAAATACTTGGATCAGGGTTTCAAAAGTTTTAACATCTTTTTTCCTAAATAAATACAAGTATGGAAGCAATTGATAGTATCTATGATTTGGATGATACTATTATTATCTCAAACTCCACTAAAAAAGAAGATTACTTCAAGGTAAATGCAATAACTGGAACAGACTGGAATACAAATGGTACAAAAAGTTTTGAAATAAATAATCAACAAACCTATTTGAATCTCTCCGAAAGTTTCTTGTTGTGTAAATTTAAATTCACTAAGGCTGGGAATAACACAAACGCTACACTTGTAAATGATTTCTTCTGGAAAATGTTTGATAGTGTGCGATTGTATATTGGAACACAAGAAGTTGAAGCGGTTGATTATGTCTCTGCTGTATCTGAAATGATGAAATTTACACTCTATACATTCAGTGATAGAATGGGAAAGGGGTCTGTCGAAGGTTTTATTCCTGATATGTCAACGGGAACAAACACAGACCCTGGATATATTCAAAGGAAAGGAATGTATAATGATGATACAAAAGCAGAAAATAGTTTTACTGTGGCAGTTCCTCTTAAAGGTATATTTGGATTTTGTGATTATGATAAAGTTCTGTATGGTCTTAAAATTAGATTTCAACTACAAAGGAATGATAATGAAAATAGATTGCTTTTTGGTGTTGGTAATGCT
>NW_028224799.1:0-1000 GCF_056783735.1 Eptatretus burgeri
CCAGCTGTGAAGGCATTGAGTAGAGAAACATTTTGTTGATACATTTTAATTGAATGTCACAAATTTTTCACTTAAACTTCTCTTTCAAAGAACTCTGTTGAGTAATTCCACCTCACATCACTGGAGGCCTCCCAGTTGACCCCCTCAGATTTACTTTAAACTTTCATAAAACAGTTCCCAGGTATCAAAATGAAGCTGCGTAAAATTTTAGGTCCATAGATGCCGTCAACTCCGAGGTATTGAGGGTTGAGAATGTGGTTGTGGCCCTATTTTTATGGTCATTGCGAGCATCACAAAATGAACGGTTAGAGTAACCTGGTCTGAAACCAAATTGATGATCAGAAATCAGGCCATTGAAGAAGAGGAAGGATTCAATGTCTAAAGCGATGATGGTTTCCATAACCTTGCTGATGATTGGGAGAAGGCTGATTGGTCTGTAGTTACCGGGATCTGTTTTTGCACCTTTTTTTGCAGGGCAGTAATGTTTGCTGATTTCCAAGCAGATGGCAGATGACCTTGAGAAAATGAAAGGGTGAATAGAACAGAGAGGGAGTGTGAGCAAGAGCAGCAGAGCAGATTTTTAAGAAACGTGGGCTGATGCCGTCTGGACCGGTTGCAGAAACTGAGTCGGGGTTTGATGGAAAACTATCCACCTTGTAACTCCATATTGTTGTTGGTTGTTATCTCCATACGTGGGTTTCACAATGTGGAATGGAGTCCTCCCAGGTCTCGAAGTATCCACCTCCATGACAGTAAAGGCTGTCACAAATCTGTGACCAAGGTGTGAAGATTTGTTCTGAAAGTTTTGTTCCACGGGCTCTTTTGAGGATAGTCACTGAGCCCCGGACAGATTCCAGCTGTAGTTAGTTTGTGGTAATATTCTCAGAGATGGATTTTAAGATTTCTGTAAGGTTCTTCTTCATTATTCCCATTGCTCCAATGATGACTGGTACAATTTTGGATCTTTTCAACTTCCAGGACCTTTTCACTTAATTTTTGA
>NW_028224801.1:0-1000 GCF_056783735.1 Eptatretus burgeri
TCGTCCAAAGCCTGGCCTCACCTGGGGACAGGAGGTTTTACACAACATGTCTTCACCCTAACTTGTCTATCATGACACTCATTACCTCCTCAGTGCAATTCCCATATACAACTTACCTATGACGAGTCTTCACTACAAGTGCAAAGCTAACTGAGGTGGTACACACAGTCCACACTCTCATTATCACATTCTAGCTATCGACCCTCCCCCTCCCCCCTTCCCCAACACATAACACTACTTCCCTGCCAAATGTGATTATTATCATATGTGGCCCTCCACTCTTCCCCTTTGAAATTGTCAAAACTTGGCATATTAGAGCTAAACAGCTCAATGAGATGCTTTCCAAAAGTGAACAAGCTGTACTTTCATACAAACCATAAACTATCTTTGTAGAACTTTGAGATAATATGCCCTGAGGGCTGACTCTTGATCTTACCTCACACTTTTAGGTATAATTAATTTTCAAGATTTTTCTGTCAGGGCGCAGAGGCTGGCGAGAACGCAGATTCACCATAACAGAACAAGAGAAGAGCAAAATCCAAGAGGCTGATGGTGAGTCTAAGAATTTTGAGTAACTGAACTGCTTCCAGTGGATGACTGTGAAAATAGGTGGATTCATTTGACAATTTTTCTGGAATGAGAGTGCATTATTGTGAGATATATCTGCCAGGATATATTTTCTATACTTTTTTTTTCTCTCTGTCTGTCTGTCTCTCTCTGTCTCTCTCTCTGTGTATCTCTCTCTCTGTCACACACACACACACACACACACACACACACACACACACACACACACACACACACACACACACACACACACACACTGCTTTGACTTCAGACAAACACAGCCATTTATGTTGAGGGAAGTCTGTCATTCCAGGGGGTTTAACCATGCTCAATTCTCTAAATGCTGAGTGTAAAGTGAGGATGCAGCATGTACCGCTTGTAGTCTTTAGTATGACTCGGCCAGGGTAGGAATTGAACTGCCGACCTGCTAGAC
>NW_028224802.1:0-1000 GCF_056783735.1 Eptatretus burgeri
AGTTACTACCGACTACGTGCACACACGGCAACACTTATACAGTTCTACTTTACAGACGGCGCCAACACACATTTACTCAAAAGCAAAGGAAAGAAGCCACCCTCATAGACAAGGGGGCAGACAGGCCTGTAGGCCAATTGTGCGCGTGACCTGGCGGAGCAGCCTGGTCTGCGAGACCAGGGGGGGGGGTCCTACCCACATCCTCGTGACGCATTGGCGGGCGAGCCACAGATGTGGTCGCGTGGGTGTGCCCCGACTCCATGCTCCTTGGCGGGTTTCGTTGGCACGACATTTGGGGTGGGGTGGGAACGGGGCCCCCTTTTGGACTATCTCAGCGTGGGGGAAAGGAGGAATTGTTGATGCCCTGGGGGAGGAGAATGGCTAGCTGGCTTGGGTCCTGCGACGAGCGATCCCACACCGCGACCTCGTCGCCGACCGCCATCCTTCTCGCCTCGGACCCTAGCTCCTTTGCATCTGAACGCAACTCTTCTCAGCCGTCTCCAGAACCTAACTCGATGACACACCGATGACTTCGCCACCCGACTCGACTGACTTCATTCGCCCTGCACTCGCCTTCTTATAGGCTGGCAGGAGCAGCTAATATGCAAATATCCGGATCAGGATGACCTCGGGGCGGAGCCACGCTCGCCCATTGGTCGGAGGAAAGGTGGCGTAAATCTCCCCTGATCCTAGAATTTGCATATATCGATTTCACACAGACGCGCCTGGAGGCGGGGCCAAGCCGCCCCGCGCTTGCTTATTGGACGGAGGAAAAGTGGGCGTGTAGCGTTCTTGATCCGATTTTTCCCTCGGAAAGGCCGCTATTTGCGCTCGCGGCTCGGTGCGTTCGGCACCAATCGCCGAACGGGCCCGAGACAGCCCGACGCTCAGTGTTCACAGGTGGTGCGGAAATGGCCGTAGAAGGAGAGAGGTGAAGGTGGTGGAGGGTTTTCGGTGGTGGTTGATGGTTATGGTACCGTTGGGAATGGCGGTGATGCGA
>NW_028224803.1:0-1000 GCF_056783735.1 Eptatretus burgeri
AAAGATAAGGTGAGATTATATGATAAAGCAAACCGGCATAACCTGTACAAAGCTGCTAAATAGTCCAAAATGCAAATTTAAATAATCAAACAAACATCTAAACTGTAATAGGACACCCTGTAGTCCATATCAGGTGACCATGAACAAATCAACATGCAAGTTGTATAAGGGGTCTGACTCAACATAGTGGAGCACCCACCTGTTGCTTGTTATATCTACCTGTTTCCCTACTGTCACGCATTGCCTTTTTGCCCTCAGTAACCTTGCTTTTTAATGAATCCCGATTTTAAGAAAATCAGATTCCAGCATCATGAGCTAGGTGCTGAGATGGCAACACGAATCACCCCATCCCTCATTTTCAGTTTTTTGTTTTTATCACCAAATGATTCTGCATCGGCGTGCTTTAGTCGTCCTGATTCTAAGGTCGATCTTCATATTATGTGCAAAACTATCGAAATTTTCATATTTATGTCCCTTTGTAAACATGTCTTCTTCACAGTGAGGCCTCGTGGAAACTGTGGCCCTGAAAAACTACTTTCGCTCCTCTGCGTTTCATGTGGTTGCTTTGCTTTTCCTAAACGTGTTTTCTCTGAATTTTTTTTTGCCATCTATTTGAACGAATGAAAGGTCACCTTTAGAATTGCTTATTAAGCATGTTTTAGTTTGTAATATTTGTATTATAAGGGATAATATTTGACAGTATTTCGTACGAAATTAGTAACCCGTTTTACAATCAACATAGTCAGATGAAGCATTTTCAATGCTGGGGTTTAAATCATTTTCAAATGTTAAGTTCCTGGATGTCATTGTGATATCATATCCATAATTCCCATTTTAAGTGATTTCATTCATCACCACTCCTTTTACCGAACAAATCTGTGCCGTTACACTATAAGCATGATTGATGCATCATGCAGGTTCATTACCATATAGTAAAACACATCCCATCCTTTCCTTTGGTGCCTTATTTTGCCAGTCCGAGATTGGGGGTTCACAAGTC
>NW_028224804.1:0-1000 GCF_056783735.1 Eptatretus burgeri
GTGTTTGTCCACCGTATGGAGCTGAGGTTTAAAAAAATTTCAAATCCAACCAGGGGTTGTTCGGGTCAAGGGCTGGCCTTCAGTGACCCTTTATACCGCTCAACCAGCCGCCCTTTGTCCTTTCAAAGCGGATTAGCGCCTTTGGAACCGAGTTCGACACCTACAAAGGGCACTTCTAGAAACCAGTATTGGGAATTAGGTGGCGGGCTGCCCTGCCAGTCCAAAAAATACACATATGTGGATAGTTGCTTCGATTTTGGAAAATATATCTAAAGTTTTCTTTCAATCTCTCAATCGATCGAAATAAAATCAAGTCACACCCCTTATGATCGTGTGTTATAACAGCCGGTGATTAACTGCATGGGCAGATGTGTGTAGCACTGATGAATGAATATTGTTGAGTGATTAACCTCCAGGCGCATGGCTGGGCTCAGGGGATTTTATATAATGTGAGAAATACAAAGCGGTGAACGGAGTGGATACTATCCTATCATGGGGGGAAAGGAGTAAGTGGGTTTAGGGCCAAACAAGAGAAGGAACCAAGGGAACATTCTACCATGGGGGAAAGTAGAAAGTGGGTTTAGGGTCAAACGAGAGAAGGTAACAAAAGAAGAGGATAGGAGGCTTGGCAAATTAAACTAACTAGCGAAGAACCCATCCATAAGGATGGGTTTGAAGGGAAATCCGGTGGCTCATGAATTTCCACTCACAAAACGCGTCTGCCAACTAAGGATGGTTGCTGCCTGGACTTGTTGAGGATGGCTTAGCATGGATTACTTAGACTTCTTTCATGAAATAAATGGGTTTTGCGAATGAGTCCAAACTTCACTCTGATTTCGTGCTGGGAATGAATAAATGAATGAATAAATAAATAAATAAATAAAAGAAAGGGGTTGAAAAAAAAAGAAACAGGGCAGGCCTGGCGCTCACTCGTCTCCTCTCGTCACTTGCTTTCTCAGCACTCATTGGTCAACAAATATAAAGTGTACTCACCATGAGC
>NW_028224805.1:0-1000 GCF_056783735.1 Eptatretus burgeri
CTTTTCTATGTGCTTTTGGTGGAATTGTATATGTGCGCTTTCCGTTCATCGCGAATAAATGTGCTTTGTGTTGAACTGTTTCCCGCTTCGCTTCGTCATTTCTTTCATTGAATCCTCATCTTGCTTCACGTAAAGGGTTGGTAGTGGGCTGAATACGCCCGATAATTAATCGAACCGTCGAGGCCGACGATAACACCGCTCGGTTATCCCGATAGTACGGAACGGGTCGCTTAAGTGGCCCGTGTCCGAAGTCGACCTGCGGCGAGGTGCGATCGCCCGGTCTACCCTCCGTGTGGGTACTTAGATAGGTCGAATTTGGTGAGCAACCCTATCCCACGCGGGGGCTGATTGGCTCGATCGCGGTGAGACCGAAAGGTCCACCCGTGACTGGTTCCCGGCGTTAGTCCGAGAGGGTCACGACTGGATTGTCCGTCCGTTGGGCGACGTGCCGCGATTCGAGTTACGTGGCCGTCAGCACGCCGGCGGGCGTGAATCCGCAACAGTATGATAGAGTGAATAGAATAGATTGTGTTTTAACGATGGGAAGATGGGTTAGGGTTTTTTAAGGGCTACCGCCGCGTTTTTTCACAATATATAAATGGTTAAACCAAGTATTAATCAAACTAAAGAGTGAAGAAAATCTCAGTCTTGGTATATAAATGGAAAACATAATGAATGTGAAAAATATCAAATAAGTCTTATTGAAAAAATAACTAAAACAAAGGTAAATAAAACAAATAAGCGAATCAATTTAAAAACTAGTAAGTTAGAGGATGTAAAGAAAAAAATGAATATCCTTGATTGGACTGAAAACTTTGATGGTTATCAATTGAACAATGAAAAAACAATTTACTATAATCTCAAAAATGATATGTGGCTCAGGAGGTGGCCAGATGAGAGCATTAAGAGAAGTTTATCATTTCGTAATGGCACAAAAGGGGTATCTTAAAAAATATAAAGATTCAAATGTTTTGTTTGTCAATATTTTAGATGGGGATTA
>NW_028224806.1:0-1000 GCF_056783735.1 Eptatretus burgeri
TCTTCTCGTGGTGCATTGTAGTGGTCACGGAGGATCTGGGACGTTTTTTCTCTGAATGTCACAATGTCTTTTAAGCCTCTACCCTCTGCCATGAATATAGATTCACCATATCGTTTTTTAAGCTGTTCCTTCATGTATTGGTTCCCATATGCATTGGATTCACTATCGCCCAGGTATTGTTCCATTCTAGCCACGAGGTCTGTAATTGTTAACTGTTCCTCATCATTGTCTTCAAGAAAAGAGCACACCTTATCGAAAGCCACATTCTGGTCAATCTCCTTAGGCCTTCCTATTTTTCGTCTCTTGTTTGACTCAGTCGGCTTGAACCGTTGTGGAATGTCTCGCATTGTGCGAAAATTAATGTTGCAGGACTTGTGGTACACACAGTCAGCTGCATGGAGATCACCCTCAAAATATTCAATGCGGCCTTGAACAGCAATGGCCCATTCATCGCTCCTTGTTTTGCAATGAACTGATATAGTTTTAACAAATCCCCCCATCCACTTTCTCAACAATCCTCTGGAAGAAGTCTTTTCTTTCAAGCTTCTAGGTCTCATATCACTATCTGCCATGACCTTTCCTGGGAAAGTCACATTTCCAACCTCGCCTCAAAAGCCAGTCGCCGACTGGGAATCCTCCGTCGTGCTAAGTCCTTCCTCGGCCCTCTTGAGCTCCTGACCACTTACAAAGCTTTTGTCCGTAGCCTGATGGAGTACTGCTCTCCCCTCTGGGCTGGTGCTCCTGCCTCCCACCTTTCTCGGCTTCACGCTGTCGAAACCAGGGCATTTAAGATCATCGGCATCTCCCGCAATGAAGCTGAGTCTTTGGGCCTCTCACTCAATCACCGCAGGTTGGTCGGTGGTCTTTCTGTCTTCTACCGACTCCTCTCCAGCCTTGCCCCCCTGCTCTCTCTGCGATTTGTCCCCACCACATTTCCACAGGGCGCTCAAGGTCCGCCAACAACCCCCTTCTGGTAAAACTACCAAAATCACGAATCACT
>NW_028224808.1:0-1000 GCF_056783735.1 Eptatretus burgeri
TGGCTGCCAATATAGCCTCGAGGTATGCACACACCTCTGAACTGTCAAACGTGCATTTGAATCCCGACTCAGCTGTAAACTGTCATCCTGGTGTTTCGCACATTCATCAATGTGTCTTCCCTCGGAAGGACATGAAACTGGGTGTCCTATCTGCCAGCATTAGTTCGTGGACGTTGGAGATCCCACAGTGTCCTTCGTGAAGAATTGGTGAGTTATTGCTGGCACTCCATTTAAATTCTGAATCCCTGCTCTAACCTCCAGGGGGCACTGTATCAGCAGCACAGCTGCACCCCCAACAAATAATGCTACCCACAGTCATGTGCTGCACATACAAGAGAAGAAGAAGAAGAAGAAGAAGAAGAAGAAGAAGAAGAAGAAGAGAACAAAAAGTAGGCCAATATTACGGACATTTTGAAGAACTGCCATCAAGACGATGCTTTCATGCTCGGCGGATGAAGAACAACATTTTCAAAAACGTTACTTGTCTGATGTGCAATTCCAGTGTTAAATTCAAATTCTTAACAATTTTGATGTTTAGTCCATCTTCCATAATTTTACCTCCTCCACCGGAGGTGAAGGAGGTTGTTTTCACCCCATTCTGTCTGTTTGTTTGTTGCAAAAATCGAAGATTTTTCAAGTATATTGGTTTGTAGATTTTGTTATTCTGTTTGTCTGTCTGTCACAGGTCACAATTTGAAACCGATCTTCACGAAACTTCACGATATGGTAGAGTTTGTCTTAAGGAAGAAGCTTATTGTTTTTGAAGTCAAAAGGTCAACAACTTCGGTGGTGTTTCTAAAATCCTCAATTTTCATCCGATTGACTTGAAATTTGAAGAGGATTTATATTTCAGGTCACTGAATTAAACCAGCCAATTATTTTGGAGGTCCATATTGGCCAAAAGGAGGTCCACAGGCCAAACTTCTAAAATCCTCAATTTTCATCGGATTCACTTAAAATTTGAAGAGGAGTTACATGTTTGGTCATTGAATTCAATTAG
>NW_028224809.1:0-1000 GCF_056783735.1 Eptatretus burgeri
CGGAAGGAAGCAATGTTGGATCATAAGGTGTGATGCTGAACAATGTTGCAGTTGTGAGTATACATGAGGAAACTAAAGAACTTACACAGCCCAGACATGTTTTTTTTTTGTATACCTTGTCGAGGCTCGTATGAGAGTAAACACACAACACACAGCGAGGGGGGCATGAGACAAGAGGGGCGGGGGAGTGGGAAGGACAAAGCAGTGGGGAACAGAGACATTAGATCTGTAGAAGGGAGAGGAATGGGGTGGGGAACATGGGGTATTCAAGATAGACACTACAGGGACTTTCAGGAAGGAAAGCAGGAAATTTGAAGGAGGTGGGTTTGGGATGGATTAACGAGGGTAGAAAAGATCAAGGATTTGGATGGGGACGATAAGAGGTGGTGGTGAACAGCTGTTTTGAAGGCCTGGAGGGAAGAATGGGATTGAACAGAGTGAGGGAGTTTATTCCAAAGGTGTGAAAAAATAGGAATGAAAGAGTGAAGGTGGGCAGTAGTTTTACCAGAAGGGGGTTGTTGGCGGACCTTGAGAACCCTGTGGAAATATTGTGGGGACAAATCGCAGACAAGGTGGGGGGGCAAGACTGGAGAGGAGACTGTAGAAGACAGAAGGACCACCAACCTGCCTGCGGTGTGAGAGTGAGAGGCCCAAAGACTCAGCCTCATCGCGGGAGATAATAATGATTCTAAATATGCCTTGGTTTCCACAGCGTGAAGCCGAGAAATGTGAGACGCAGGAGCACCAGCCCAGAGGGGAGAGCAGTACTTTTACATGACGGATGATTCCCAGTCGCCAACTGGCTTTGGAGGCCAGGTTGGAAATGTGACTTTCCCAGTAAAGATCATGGCAGATCGTGAGACCCAGAAGCTTGAATGAAAGGACTTCTTCCAGAGGATTGTTGAGAAAATAGATGGGGGAGTTTTCTAAATGGTCTTTTCGGAGAGACATCGTGAGAGTGTGAGATTTGTCCGGATAGAAAGACATGTTCCACGTGTTG
>NW_028224810.1:0-1000 GCF_056783735.1 Eptatretus burgeri
TCTTTTCAGTGGTGGTCCTTTCATGCAGAACTGCTGCCTTGGATGCATCAATCATCGAGTTATGATAAATCGTCATTTCAGATGTTGTTGGTTTGTCTGGATGTACTGTGTTAGCGACAGACATCTGTCTCATTTGACTCTGACAGGTCAGGAGATGCCACAGAGTCATTCTTCATTACCATGCCAGGTTTGCTCATGGATGATCCATCTTCTGTTCACTCCTTGACAGGTCTTTGGGTGCATCTGGCAGGAAAGACTTCCCATGATCTGTAACTTCAGGAACAGCATCTTCCTCATCTTCCATTTGCACCAATTGGGTCACAATTTCTGTCTCCTCCAAAACACTTGACCTTGCGGATCGCTTCAAGTCCTTGTTAGCTGTGTCTTCAATGTCAGTTCGATCAGCAGTCCCTTTGTCTTCTGGTTCTGATTTTCTCTTCTGTGCTCTCTTCCCCTTACCTACCCTCACTGTCTGCCATTGATCTTCAGCAGAAGAAGGGCCAGGATGAGAAAACAATACAGAAGCTTCTGGAATGACACTTGTCTTTTCCTTTGGCTTGTCAGGTTACCGAGGAGTAGATAGTTCTTTTAAGATCATAGGGCACATAGAAAACAACAAGGCTCATTAGTCATACAAAATATCTTGTAACTCTTCCCTTCAAAAGGAATAACAAAGGATCCCTCACATTCCGTGTCATTTCTCAACTCTATTGATACCTGTTTTTTGAAAGACAGGATATGACGAAGGGCAGGCTCATGATAATCTCGAGACACAGTCCTTGATAGGTGATCTTAGCACTCCCAATCACTCCAGGAAAGGCACAACTACATTATCGGCCATGAAAGGAGGTATGTTGGACAAGGTGATCCGTGTACCAAGACTCGAGAGCGGTTCAACTTGTACAAATATTCCTCCCACAACAATCCCTTTCTGTATCGCCTTATTTGCTTCAGCTTTGGATTTGAGGAAGAACACGGCTGTTCCATACATTTTTGAGGC
>NW_028224811.1:0-1000 GCF_056783735.1 Eptatretus burgeri
ACATCCATACTGTACATATATGTGTATATATGTATGACATGGTTTGGTTGTTTGTCTTTATAATATATATATATATATATATATATATATATATATATATATATATATATATATATATATATATATAGAGAGATCTTTGGAGGCATAAACAATGCGAAATGGAGGTTTTTCTTTCATTAAAAGATTGCCTTGCACTGCAACCTTTGTTATAAGACTTTAAGAATAGGTTACTGTTATTTACAATGCTGACATGGTTTGTTCACCTTTGTTATAATCCTCAGGTTGCATCTTAAAACACTGTAAAACAAACCAATTCCATGTTGTTATTTGTTAAAATATATCTTGTTTTGTTATCAAGCTCTTCTTCTTGTTGAATGTTGAGCTTTGCCTGCTTGAACTTCTTCTTCTTCTTCTTTTGGCTGCTCCCGTTAGGGGTCGCCACAGCGGATCATCCGTATGATCCGCATAGTGATTTGGCACATGTTTTACGCCGGATGCCCTTCCTGACGCAACCCTGGTCGCCTCTTACGACAAAGGGATAAGGTACACCTATTTTAACCGGGTTATATACCGGCCCAGTACACTGGTACTCATTTCACCGACCTCGGAAGGATGACAGGCTGAGTCAACCCCCTGATGTATTAATTCAGTGGCCCAACGGGGCTTGAACTCAGGACCTTTTGGATCCCAAGCCGCTGCCCTAACCGCTGCGGCAACACCAGGCTTCTTTGCCTGCTTGCACAGCTTTTCAAAAGCAGTGCGGGAAGTGGCTAAACAGACAGATGCCACAGTTAGCATTATATCATAGCTACAGTGTATGTTTGTTTTTTTACCCTTGCCAGAGGATTTGGGTCCATTTGTTTGTTTGTCCGTCTGCATCTCCATATAAACAATGGTATAATGACTCCGTTTTGTGCATTTTTGATGAGCGCTCTCTTTTCCAGGAACGCATCATGAGCGCTGAGCTCGGTATTACTATATGTTTGTTAATTCCATACTG
>NW_028224812.1:0-1000 GCF_056783735.1 Eptatretus burgeri
TACCTTATGAAAAGTGGGCGGAGCTTAGCAAAAGTGGGCGGGGCTTAGGAAAAGTGGGCGTGGCTTAGAAAAAATACCTTATGAAAAGTGGGCGGAGCTTAGCAAAAGTGGGCGGGGCTTAAAGAAAAGTGGGCGGGGCTTAACAAAAAATAACCTGTGGCTCAGGAGGGGGACAAACAAGAGCATTAAGAGAAGTTTATCATTTCGTAATGGCACAAAAGGGGTATCTTAAAAAATATAAAGATTCAAATGTTTTGTTTGTCAATATTTTAGATGGGGATTATTGTGCAAAGAAAATTAAACTATTGAAGGAATTTGAGAATGAACAAATCTTTATAGGTTCAATGAGTGAGCTGTTCAACCCTCAGGTGTTCAATTCAATGAGGTTCAACCTCCAAGTTAAAAGGGGAGACAAATAAATATACCTTGGGATAAAAAGGGGGGTTTATTTTTAGGGAAAAAAAATATAAATCGCTGAAAATCCCCCATTCATTTACATGGGGAAAAGTGAGCCAGAATCAGTATTCTTACCCTACTGTCATACGATATTTTCCCTTTTGTGATAAGAGATCAATCTCATCTTGATTTGAGAAATGTGATTTAAGATTCGGTAAGTTTTTAATATTTGATGCTAAGTTAGATAATGGACTTGCCGTAAACTTGTATGTGTTAAGAAATCTGATATGGGTTTTGGGGGATGTATGAATTGTTTTTGTGAATGAGATGTATTTTTGATCTGTGTTAGGATTGGCAGAAATATCTCCAGATGTCTTTGAAAGTTCATTTATGAATAGATTTGTGTCATAGTGAGGGTTGTTGTGAAGAAAGCCAGGAATAAAGTTTGGAGGCTTGTAATTTAGATTACAACAGGAATCAGCTGCACCTCTATATTTACCAGTAAGATGACAGTGATCCCTAACCTTGACCTCTCCCTCAATTTTCTCCTCACAAATATGACAGATACTGTTCTTTCTAAATTCCTTTTCCTCTCCCTTTGTTA
>NW_028224813.1:0-1000 GCF_056783735.1 Eptatretus burgeri
TCTCTCAGGGATAGCAGGATTTTCCACAAGCTGGATCATGGACCCACTCCCATCAGATGCGCACCAATTAGAGGCTCGCACAAGAGGGATGGGCAAAGCGATATCCTGAGAGGAGAAGAAAGCCCAGAGTGTAGATGGAACATAGTTGCCTCACAGCTTGTCTGGCGAGGAGTAGAAAGGAATGCAGAGTGTGGAGGAGAGAAGGAAGGAGCTCAGAGTGTGGAGGAGAGCAAGAAGGAAGCCCAGAACACATCTTGGTTCATGTGGATATGCTTGTCCCGGGTGCACAGCAGAATCGGAGCGACGTGCCGTTGACATATCTGTGATGCCGGAGAGGACTTTCCTACTGGTACTGGAGCCCTGAGAAACGTGGATGCACATCCTGTCACACCGCATCGTCACTCCACCACTAATCGGAACAAGTCGATCCAACACTCCGTTCTTTTCCTTCTTCTCAGTTCTTGTCTTCTTCCCGGATTGAATGATGGCCATATGTCTTTTGTCTCATCAATTTAACATGTTCGAGTTAAGTCTGTTCTCCAGTGCCTTTTGCCTGCAAATAATAGCTTTAATGATCACTTGCTAAGTGAATAAAGAGCCGTAAATAATGTGCTTTTCAGAATTGTGTGTGTACATAAATTGCTGTTGGTTGTTCTCTCAAATCTTTCCTTCATTGGTCTGACACAGTGTACAAGCACTGTCAGACGGGAAGTTGTGCCCTATTAAAAGGCTCCGGATGTAGCCCGAACGTACTTTACGATTTTCGCTTGGCTGTACATACGTAATCAGGTAAATAGACAAAGTACGTACGGAGGGTACGTGACCCCAAATGACCCCGCCAATCCATCGGAAAGGTAATGTATTTGTAAAGGTGAGAGAGTAATTATACCTCAGAGTATGACAAACGACATTCTACAGAAACTACACTCAGGCCATTTTGGGCACGAGAAAACCAAACTGCTGGCGAAGGACACTGTGTACTGGTATAATATTAACAAGG
>NW_028224814.1:0-1000 GCF_056783735.1 Eptatretus burgeri
GACCAAACACGAAGGTAGATTTTCCAAAATGGACGTTCATCTCTGAATCAAGGTCCAAGCTCATGGTCACTGTTGATCCCATGTAACAGAATGTGCCTGTGACTGGAAAGCAGGAACCATTAATTTGACGCTCAGGAGGCTGTTCAGATCCTTGTGCCATGACGGCAAACTTTTTCAGGCCGATGTAACACCATCGCTTCAGGATGATAAAAATGAATCACACACTCGTTGATTCAGCCGCATTATTGGCAATCATGGCAACGTCATTAGCTTACAGAAGTTGCCGGATTTTCAACCTGCATACTTTAATCTAGGCACAAATTTGACTTGAAGAGAACCAACGACCATCTGATCTGGAAAGGAACAGCACACCATGGTGGTCCTCACGGAAAGCTCTTTGCATGTTTAGTGAGAAGATGCCATGGATGTGTTGGGGGTGAGCAGAATCGACGTTTTACACGACTGTTTATTTGGAATCTCTTTGATCGGACACTGTCTCGTTCCACCACAGCAAGCATGTCATCACAAAATTAACGAATGGGACTCAGGTTTATTGGAAGGACAGCTGATCTTTTGAAAAAGCCAGAAGAGGCCAGATCTGCTGAAGAAAGCAAAGGCTTCTGTAAAGTCAGTGAATGCTATGTGGAGTGGTCAGCACTGCTCAGGGAATTTCTCCTAAAGCGGTTTCAGAGAAAAAAAATCATATCAGTTGTGAACCATCCCGGAGAAACCCACACTGGAATTCAGGGCATGCGCAAGATCTGCAATGCTCACGAGACGATTCAGAAGAACACGAGCCACAGCTTTTCCTGCAACATTGAGAAGAGAGATTCCCCTGTCATTGTTACAATCACAATGGGCCCCTTTATTTTTATACAGGGTGATGATGCAAGAATCCTTGAAGTCTTGGTGTACCGTACATGGCTCTCATGCAAGCAATCACTCAGGACCTTGTGCAGCTCAACTGCAACTACACCTTGTGCAGCTAATCTCAACCGAG
>NW_028224815.1:0-1000 GCF_056783735.1 Eptatretus burgeri
AAACCACCATTCAGGTCCCTTAGGTGAGATATCTCGGTAAGTATATGTGTAGTTAGGCCCAAACCCGTTGTCTAGAGGGAATAAATGTCATTCATGCGTGCTGCGACTCTTCAGGATAGCCGTTTTTCTTTTACTATCTTTATTTTGGACCAACCGCCATGATTACCACCGCCAACCGCGTCTCAACAGTCATCACAACATCAACCACCCACCGCGGCGCCGCTTCACCACAGCAGCCACGACCTTTGCCGTCAACCCTCGCAACCGTCGCATCGCCACCGTTCTTGCGCCGCTTGTGGGTACCGGTATTGGACTCGTGCAGGGCGCGCGCCGAACAGCGTGTACAAAACCACGGACTTTCCGCTCCAAAAACGGATCAAAAACGACTCACGCCCACTTTTGTTCCGTCCAATCGGTGAGCGAGGGGCGATTTGGCCCCGCCTCCAGGGCGTTGGAGGGCGGTCGCTATATGCAAATTCATGGATCAAAATGCATTCACGCCCACTTTTTCTCGGGCCAATGGGGAGCGAGGTGAAAGGTCGAAGGCAGGGGGTCAAAGGCGAAGCCACGGGGCTTATATAAGCGGCTGCGTTCATCAGAAAAGTGTCGTCGTGTGCGTTGGAGTCGTAGTGTGCGTTGGAAGGAGTTCGCAGGAGGAAGAGTTCGGAGTTGGAGTCGGAGCGAAGAGGACGGAGCTGTGGAGAGGCGGCGGCGCTCGTCGCGGGACCCGAGACAGAGTAAAAATCCTCCTTTCCCCGAGCATCAGCAACCCCCTCCTGTTTCCCCCCGCGCTGAGATAGTGCGACCAAGGGGGCCCCCTTCCCACCCCCTACCAGACACTGTCCGCGAGGCCCGCGGAGTTGAGGCACCACCGCCGCTCCGCGTCTCATCACCAGACGGGTAGGCCCGACACGGTCTCGGCCCCAGGCCCGCCTACCCCCTCATCCTTGAGGGTGGTTCTCTTTTCTTTTGCTTTGGGAATGTGTGTTGGCGGCGCCGT
>NW_028224816.1:0-1000 GCF_056783735.1 Eptatretus burgeri
TACGGTGGCCGGAGTGCAAATCCTGCCACCAACCTCCTAATAAGAAGTGACCCAACTGCAGGAGGACGTCTGCAGACACAGTTGGGCACTAGATATGGATGGCCGTTGGCTCACAAGGAGCTCCTCCGCCCTTTGACAGGTTTTGTTTTTAATCCTGCTGGGTGTCCATATCCAAACACCCCCCTCACCAGAAAACCTGGTGGGGGAGACGGTTTAGTCGCCGACAACCCGACCATGGAACAGGTTAGTACAGGTTTACATGGTACCTGTAGCAGGTCACAGATCGAACCTGACCTGACAAAAACATGAGTTGGACTGCTAAGATGTTGGAGAAAAGCCCAGATGTTACATTGGACAAACCGATTATCAGCAAATGATCGCATTTGTGTTCATGACATTTTGACCGTGATCCAATCATGCCTGATGGACCCGCCATCAGTGATCTCATGTATTTTGCTTAGAACAACTGGGGAAACCTTTGATTCACCCCAACAATGCAGCTATCATCAAATGGGCCATAGCTGCCAGCAACGCAACCCTGCAGCCGCTACTCTCGGCTGCTCAGCTTCCGGTAACTCGCAACCTCCCTGGTGGCTCTGAATCGGTGCGCAGTGCTGAACTTGACAACTCTGACCTTACAAATGAGGTGTTTGGGACTTGGACTGGCGACCATTCAAGTCCACCACCATCCCGTCTTCACTCTCCACTCGCCGGCGTTTCAGCTCCGACTCCTCGTGGTTGCAGCTTTCATTCACGCTGCAACACGCCTTTGCTTTCGCCGCTCGACTTAATAGTTCACGGTCTGATTTTTCCTGGCAAGGAACAACCCTTTCAGTTCGGATTAAAAAATAAAATCAATCTCTCGTAGATGTTTAAATGTTGCACCATCAGAAGCCATTCTTCATTGTGTGTTATGTCAGTGATTGAAGTGTCGCGTTAGCGATGAACAAAGGATTCACGTATGATATTGTAACTTGTTTTGCAAGTACAGTGTGTATGC
>NW_028224817.1:0-1000 GCF_056783735.1 Eptatretus burgeri
GTCATGGCACAGATTTTTGATTGGATTTAGGCTGGGGCTCTGACTTGGCCACTCAAGGACATTTGTCTTTTTGTTCCTAAACCACTCTAATGTAGCTTTGGCTGTGTGCTTCGAGTTATTGTCATGCTGAAAGATAAACTTCCATCCCAATTTTGGCTTTCTTGCAGAGGACAGCAGGTTTTCCTCTTGGAGTATTCTCTATTTTGCTCCATCCATTTTCCCTTCTATCCTGATAAGTGCCCCAGACCGTGCTGATGAGAAACATCCCCAAAAGCTGATGCTGCCAATACCATGCTTCACAGTAGGGATGGTGTTGCTTGGGTGATGTGTTGGGTTTGTGACAAACGTAACGTTTTGCATTTGGGCCAAAAAGTTCCATCTTGGTTTCGTCAGACCACAAAACTTTGCCACATGGCTTCAGAATCTTTGGAGTGGTTTTGTTGCATACCTCAAACCAGACTCAAGGTGCGCATTTTTTGAGTTATAGCTTCCTTCTTTCCACCCTACCATACAGGCCAGACTTGTGGAATGCTTGGGATATTGTTGTCACATGCATACAGTGACGAGTCTTTGCCAGAAAAGCATGGAGCTCTTTAAAAGTTCCCATTGGCCTATTGGTGGCCTCTCTGATCAGTCTCCTCATTGCTTGGTGAACCAGTTTGGAGGGACGGCCTGATCGAGGCAGGGTCTTAGTGGTACCATATGCCTTCCACGTCTTTGTGATGGTCTTGGTTGTGCTCCAAGGGATATTCAAGGCATTTGAAATGTTTTTTTTTATACCCATCCCCTGATCTGTGTCTTTCCACAACTTTATCCTGGAGATCTTATGAAAGCTTCTTGGTGCTCAGGGTTGATTCTTTGCTGTGAAATGCACTACCCAGCAGAGGAACAGCTGATTTTATTCTTAAATAATCAGAATCACTGCAATTTAACACAGGTGGAAGCCAATTAACTTGGTGTGTGATTTTGAAGGTAATTGGTTACACCTGAGCTAATTTAC
>NW_028224818.1:0-1000 GCF_056783735.1 Eptatretus burgeri
GCTTTTTGCTTCGGCTGGCTCAGTGAACTTCGGCTGCTGCTTTGTTTTGGAAGGAACTTGAGCCGGTTGTTCGGCTCGAGCTGCGAGTGGAGGCTTCTTCCTCTTGGTTCGTGGAGCTTTTCGTTCTCCATTTTGTTTCCCGGCTTGGTGCGACGCGTTGGCCTCTTCTTGGAGTTGGTTCCTCCGGAAGTGACGATCGACAGGAAGGATCGGCGCCTCGTCCCACCGGCACGTGTTGAGAAGCGCGGGAGGATTCGCGGGAGCTCGGGAAGGATCGCGGCGATTGGATCCAGCTCGCTCTCGCTGGAGCTCGGGTCCACACGAGGTGGAAAGGTTCGAATCAAACTCTGAGTTTCAGCTCACCTGTCCTCCGAGCTTGAGCTCGTGATTAAAAGCCTCAGCCACCGTTTCGTGTGTGCGTGCGTGCGTACGTGTGTCCGTGGGCCCGTCTAATAAGTAGGAACTGCTGTTAAGTGTAAATGACTGTACATAATAAGTAGACTGTTGTAGTTCTTTCGTCGTTCTTTTGTTGCTTGTATAATTGCATACGTGTTTTGCCTTATTTAATTGCATACGTGTTTTATTATAATAAATGTCCTTGTGTGAATGTAAACCTGCTCTTTTCGTCCATTCCCTCATTGACTGAACATTTCGTGTGTTGGGAGTTAGAAAGCCGCTGGTTTGCCGTAAAAGCGGGACATTTGAACCAACGGTCCTCGGCGATTACGCCGCTCGGAATCGCGCACGGGACAAGCTCGCCTCGGCGGTTTGTTCCGTACGAGTTCCGTCGAGGGTGGAATACCCCGGTAGTTGGATCACGTGGGTATTTAGGTAAATTGAAGATTGGCAATCGACCCTACCCCACGTGATCGGCCGATTGGCGTATTTCGGTTCTTGTACAAGGACCCGTCGCTCGGAGTTATCCGGGCGGCGATCCATATTCCGGGCAATCAGTCGGGCCGACTCGACTGCGGCTCCGTTCAGAGCGGTCGGTTGGCGG
>NW_028224819.1:0-1000 GCF_056783735.1 Eptatretus burgeri
CACTGGCGTTGCGCACTTCCCTCTGAGCAGCTGATAGCCTGGGTTCGATTCCGACCCACCTTTAAACCGCCACGTTGACGTGTTTCGCAGACAGAGTGATGCTGTCGATGAAGTATTTGTCGAACATTGAAAGAAATTTGCTTAGAGCGGGATACAAGTACTGATGGACAAACAAAATGGAGTTTGCTGAAACAACTTGTACAAGTTTCAACTCCATGCAGGTACAAACCAAGAGATCCTCCTTCTCGAGTCAAGACGGTTGCCTTGATTGTTCCCATCTTCTCGTCCGATCGTTGTGGTCAAAAGGTTGTTGTTGTTTTTTTTACACAGGACTTTCACGAACCGATTGGCCAGGCCCGGCGTTCACCTACCGTTCAAATGACAGGGCAGGAGCTTGGAATTTGGTCAAGGTACCTGGTGTGTCCTGTTCGTATAATTACGATGAAAATGCTAATTGCACTTTGGACACATGAGGGCGTTTCACAATGCGAAGAAGAAGAAGAAGAAGAGACAACGAATAGTAGTAGTAGAGATATGGTTGAGATGGAATAAAGCGTGTTGTTCTCCTCCTATGGTCCAGACCCCATTCTTCTCAAAACGCAATAGTACCCACTCATCAGGAATTTATTAACTCACTTATACTCTTCAGTCTTCACGAAGGACACCATGCGTTCTTTAAGGTTTACCAGATAATCGTAGCACAGACAACATAGGTCCCCAGTTTAAATTCCATCCAAGGGACGGTGCACATTGTGATGCAACGCCATTCTGGCAGTGCCGGATTAAGCCTCGGCTGGCCCTTAGGCACATTTTGAAATTTTAGAGAATGGCCTGAAAATTTTAAATTAGATCTCGGGCTCATGGAAATGGACCCCAGACAAAGATTCAAGAACAAAAAAGATTCAAGAACAAAAAAAAGAAAGATGAACCCAGACAAAAGATGTGGCCCGAATTTTTGGCTGGCCTTAAGGCACATGCCTTGTCTGCCTAATGGTTAATC
>NW_028224820.1:0-1000 GCF_056783735.1 Eptatretus burgeri
TTGAGAATGTTGATGGAGACGTATAGGGAAGGCCAGAAGGAGTTACATTGTGTGTTTGTGGATTGAGAGAAAGCTTATGATAGGGTGCCAAGAGAGGAGTTGTGGCATTGTATGAGGAAGTCGGGAGTGGTGGAGAAGTATGTGAGGATTGTGCAGGATATGTATGAGGACGGTGTGACAGCGGTGAGGTGTGCGGTAGGAATGACGGACCGGTTTAAGGTAAAAGTGGGATTGCACCAAGGATCGACTCTGAGCCCTTTCCTGTTTGCAATGGTGATGGACAGGTTGACGGACGAGATCAGACTGGAGTCTCCATGGGCTATGATGTTCGCGGATGACATCATGATCTGTAGGGAGAGTAGGCAAGCCTCGAGCGGTGGAGGTACGCACTGGAGAGAAGGGGAATGATAGTCAGTCGGCGTAAGACGGAGTACATGTGCGTAAATGAGAGCGAGGGTGGTGGTATGGTGCGGTTGCAAGGAGTTGAGGTGGGGAAGGTGGGTGGGTTTAAATACTTGGGATCAACTGTCCAAAGTAACGGAGAGTGTGGGAGAGAAGTGAAAAAGAGAGTGCAGGCAGGATGGAGTGGGTGGAGTAGAGTTGCAGGAGTGATTTGTGACAGAAGGGTAGCTGCAAGAGTTAAGGGGAAAGTATATAAGACGGTAGTGAGACCAGCTATATTGTATGGTTTGGAGGCGGTGGCGCTAACAAAAAGACAGGAAGCGGAGCTGGAGGTGGCAGAGTTAAAGATGCTGCGATTCTCGTTGGGAGTGACGAGGATGGACAGGATAAGGAATTAGTATATTCGAGGGACTGCGCAGGTTGGATGGTTTGGAGACAAAGTGAGAGAGGCGAGATTGAGATGGTTTGGACATGTGCACAGGAGGGAAGCGGAGTATATCGGGAGAAGGATGTTGAAGATGGAGCTGCCAGGCAGGAGGAGAAGAGGATAGCCAAAGAAGAGGTTCATGGATGCGATGAGGGCGGACATGCGGGTGGT
>NW_028224821.1:0-1000 GCF_056783735.1 Eptatretus burgeri
CTGGGCACTGGTGCTCAAGCAGATGGTGGTGAACCCCAACAATAATTATCCAAAGGCCTTGCCGAGCACTGAGAACAACATCACCCCTTGGTAGTTGTTGCAGTCATGGCCATCACCCTTCCCTCTCCAGAGAGGGACAACAAGGCCCCTCTTCCAGTCAGTTGGGATGATGCCTGCGTTCCATGCAGAACACAGAACTGCATGCAACGACACGAGTGCAGCATTTCCACCAGCCGAGAGAAGTTCAGCATGGATGCCACAGATCCCAGGAGCTTTGCCCCATTTCAACCGGTTCACCGCAGCCTGTGTTTCCACAAACAAAGTTGGATCACAGTTGATTGGAGGGTCAGCAATAGGGATAGTAACACCTCTTACATCCAACTCAACAACTGGTGGTTCAGCCTGATACAGCCACTCAAAGTAACTGCTTCAGACTCCTCTATCAAAAGCCCACCACCCTTCTCTCTCTCAGCCCGAACTGCAGTACACCAAGGGACGGGATTGCAGGAACACAATGCACAAATTCCCGTCATCAGCGCACATACAGTTTTACGCCTAAATTCCCTCAACAGCTTAGCTCTGCCATTAAGGCAGGCCCTGCGACTCCAATCAATGGTATCCAATTTCTCTTGAGACAAAATTATTATTCGCTCGACGGTGAGTTCCAAGACATCCACCGGCAACATCAAGGATGGTGGTCTTGAAGGCACCCAAAAACTTCAGGATTTACCAAAGCACCCAGACCCCTCAAATCCGCAGTCATCCTGCTCGCAAACTCCTCAGCTTCCCCCTCATCTTTCAGCTTGCCAACATGCAGCCAAGGCTGGGATGGCACCATTTCCCCAGATTTAATCTGCAACCTCAGAGTTGCTACAACAAGGGTGTGGTCAGTATTGAGGAACTGAGCACACCAGTAGACCCTACAGTTCAAGATCATCCTCCAGTGACCATCAATGAGCACATGGTCAACCTCCTTTGCCATACCACCAGCGTTGGAATT
>NW_028224822.1:0-1000 GCF_056783735.1 Eptatretus burgeri
AATATTTTACTCCTAGATGTAAATATAATATATTTCGGTCTAGGAATAAAACATTTTAAATAACATATTTCAACCAAAACCACACATACAAAACTAATGAATATCTAGTGATTAAATTAGTTTCACTTTTTAAAACAAAACAAATGAGACAATCGGGTTTTGAAGGGCATGAGGTCATTCCAGAAGCTATAAAGCTTTTGCAGCAAAATCAATGTTTTGCAGTGAAAGCATAAAAAAACACTAGAGGGGGAGCACTCTGTTGAGCGCAAAACCTCCGCAGCCAATACTGCTGGGTCACTTAAGTTAACCTGATATCCTATTCATTGTAGGTCAAAACGGATCAGACTCTACTGAACTACGATTGAATAAACTAAACCAGATCGACGCGCATGTAGAAATGCCCCAAAAAAAAAACCGAAATTTTTTTGAAAAAAAAAGGTGCAAAATTTGGGGGTTTTTTTTCTCTAACAAATTTTTTTGGGGGGGTTGGAAATCACTTAAAACATGTAGAAATGCAAAAAAAAAAAAATTCAAATATTTTTCAAATAAAATCGAATTTTTTTGAAAAAAAGTTGCAAAATTCTTTTTTTTTTTCCTCTAACAAATTTTTTTTTTTGGTTGGAAATCACTTAAAACATGTAGAAATGCAAAAAAAAAAAAATTCAAATATTTTTTTCAAAATGGGCACCATAGCGGCCATATTGGACTTTGGACCAAGTCCAAAATCTAATAGCATGATCCTTGGACCATACCTAATCCCCCCACCAAGTTTCGTAGAAATCCGTCTAGGAGTTTTTCCGTAATACTGTTCACAAACAAACAAACAAACAAACAAACAGACAGGGGTGAAAACAGTAACCTCCGTCCATCTTCGATGGCGGAGGTTAAAAAAAAGTCATGTCATACAAAACCGAGAAAAGATGTTCCGTTTCCATCAGACTCTGAGTTGGCTGTGGCAGTGACATATCCAAAGGGATCAGGAGTCTTGCTGCACAGAAAT
>NW_028224823.1:0-1000 GCF_056783735.1 Eptatretus burgeri
CTCCACTGCGAATAATTTCTTCCAGGGAGACGATTCCACGTATTCACCGCTCTCTAACTGATTATCCCTGCCTTAAAACTGTTATAACTCTCATCTTTATATTAACCTCAACCTATGGCCTCTGGTCTTAACACTCACTGTCCAAGCTGCTGAAAAACTCCATTGCACATATCTTGTTCACACACTTCATTCAGATCTCAATGAAATATAACAAAAATACCTTTTTTGGGGGGAATGCATTTTTGTTTACTTGAATTCCCTGACTTGAGGGAACTTTTCAAGGGTGAATCCAGACCCCTTGGCTTTGGGGGCCCAAGGTGCAAACAGCGCAGTGGAGGTACCAGCACCACAGTGAATGCGGAGCACGAGCTCTCACGGCTTAGCGTTTCAGGGCTGCTATATGAACCCTCCTCAGGGCCTCGTGGACAAAGACCCCGAAAGTTATGGAATTTACATGGTTTTGAGAGGAAAATCAGGGTAAATTACATCAAAGCATATACCACGAGATAACCGACATTGTCATCACAAAACCTCAGCACTTGTTTTGAAGCAGTTTTCATGCTACACTACATCGATTTGGAGAAGTGTGCATTTGTTTGCTTCTATGCACTCTTGAACCGCTGGCAGGAATGAGTTGAAACTGCTGGTTGTACTTGAGGTGTGCATGGGAAGGGTTTATGCAGGAAATTTTTTTTTCACACTCCCAGAAGCTAAACATTTTAAAATATCAACATTACAAAAGAACACAACAAAGCAGAGATGCTGAGCATGACGAACATCGTGAAGATCAACTTGCAAAAACAAATAAGTAAATAAATCATACTCATGGAAGTGGTGGAAGCCGGTATTACAAGTCTTTGCGAGAACGCATCTCCAAATATCCGTGTACTCTTTGTACTAAAACTAAACTTGCTGAAAACGACAGTTAAATTTTTTATATGTATATTTTATTAATCTGTGTTCTCCAGATTCTCACAATAAAGTTTTGTTGAAGATTTGA
>NW_028224824.1:0-1000 GCF_056783735.1 Eptatretus burgeri
CGCGCACTTTGCACCTGCCCGTGACGTCATGCAGCTGCACGTGTACCTCGTCCCTCCTTGGACGGTACCATCCGGCAGGGATACCCCTCCTGCCGGATTCCAACCCCACGTGCAGCCATGACGTCACCGTGCGCATAAAAAAAACACAAGCCCCACGTCTCGAGGGGTTCCCCACGCGAACACATGTGCTTTGCCCGTTGGAGCTTAACACACATGATCGCGTGGAGAACCCGTCCGGTCCAAATCCATAATCCTGCCTAACTTTGTCCGTCCGCGGGATCGGCAAATCCACCGAGTGCGTTTCCGGACTGGGACTTCACTCTCGCAAGCGAGCACGTGGGGGCCTCGTGCGTTGCACAGCACGGACCTCGTGCTCACTGCTGGGTGAACCCGGCACGGTCCCCGAAACAACTACAGCCGCTACTCGGCTTCCTTTCCTCTCATGTCGCCGTCGTCGCCATTCGACCCACGCACACCTGCGTGTTACGACGCTAACACACCTCACCATTACATTCACCCCGGGAGACGCGGCTGCATGTTCACACATGCCCACCAACATCTCCCTTACATACCGCTCTCTCACACACACGGTCTCCCCTGCACTCGGCCGTTCACTCACGCATGCCATTTCCCTCACACAAACCACACCACTCACACACGCGGGGGCACTCACCCGCGGTTCCTCATCCACACACCGTGCCTCACTCACACACGCGGGGGCACTCATCCGCGGTGCCTCACTCATACTGGCCGTTTCACTCACACACACGGCCTCTTCCACTTGCGGTGCCCCTTTTACACACGGCGTGCTGGGAAGCACGTACTCCGGCACAATCGCCACCACACCACTCACACACGGGGTCGCTTCCACACACGGGGACGCACTCACACCTTGCACCACACACACAGGGACAACCACACTGGGGATTCGTGTCCCCACAAGAATCTCCGGGGCCTCTATACCCCCCAAGCTCTCCGTGCACCTGTCCACAGCACTCCT
>NW_028224826.1:0-1000 GCF_056783735.1 Eptatretus burgeri
TTTAGAAGTTGTTTGAAATAATTACATTTAAAGCAGGTGATTCTCCTTTACTTTGGAATTGAACTCACCTGTGGTGAGTTACAGGTGCCTGCAATATA
Source organism: Eptatretus burgeri (assembly GCF_056783735.1). NCBI lineage: Eukaryota > Metazoa > Chordata > Myxini > Myxiniformes > Myxinidae > Eptatretus > Eptatretus burgeri. The sequence goes on from NW_028224826.1 coordinate 99, forward strand.
AAAATCACTCATTCAACCAGTTTGAATCGAGAAGAGGAGTCATTCTGCTGTTTTGTGTCAGTGTGTGTACCGCAATGAGCATGGAGAAAAAAAGGAAAACCAGAAAATTGTCTGAGAAGGTCAGACACAAGATTGTAGCCAAGCATTGACAATCTCAAGGCTACAAGTCAATCTTCAGAGACCTTGATGTTACTGTGTCCACCGCACGCAATGTTATCAGGAAGTTTAAGGCCCATGGCACGAGAGCCAACCTCCCTGGATGTGGGCGCAAGAGAAAACTTCATCAAAGATTGCAGCAAAGGATTGTTCGATTGGTGAAGAAAGCACCTCGATCAACTCCCAAACAGATTCAAGCTGACCTTCAGACACAAGGTACGACAGTTTCAACTCGCACCATCCATCACCAACTCGATGAAAGAGGGTTCCCTGGTAGGAGACCCAGGAGGACGCCACTGCTGAGAGAGACAAAAGAAAGCCCAACTAGAGTTTGCCAAAACACACCTGAAGAAGCCAAAATCTTTCTGGGAGAATATCCTGTGGACAGATGAGACCAAATTAGAGCTTTTTGGTAAAGCACATCATCTCTATGTTTACAGAAAACAAAATGAAGTCTTTAAAGAAAAGAACACCTTCCCTACAGTCAAACATGGAGGAGGTTCAGTGATGTTTTGGGGTTGCTGTGGTGCCTCTGGCACTGGGTGCCTTGAATGTGTGCATGGCATCAGTAAATCATGACATTACCAAGGCATTTTGGAGCACAATGTTCAACCTAGTGTCAGAAAGCTGGGTCTCTGTCGAAAGTCATGGGTCTTGGATCAGGACAATGACTCCAAATGCACTTCAAAAAGCACCCAGGAATGGTTGAACACAAAACGCTGTACTGTGCTGAAGTGGCCAGCAAT
>NW_028224827.1:0-1000 GCF_056783735.1 Eptatretus burgeri
TGGAGACAAAATTAGTGATGGAAACGCTTTCGGGGGAATTATCGAGCCACATCCTTTTGAGCCTTATGCGAGTGATTCAGATGAAGATGGCGACAATGGAAGTGTGAGTGGAGATGAAAACGCTGGTCGCTTGTTCACTACAGATTAGTCGGTTTTGTTTTTCTGTTCAGTTGATGGTTTGTAAGGGATTTTGTATTCATTGATAAATCGGTTATATTACTCCAGCAGAAACATGGCATGGTACGGATAAGACACAGCACGGACACAGCCACAATGTGGACACGGCACAATATGGACATGGCCTGACACAGCACGGACATGGCACAACACAGCACGGACACCATTCAGGCACACTTGGACACCGCAGAGAAAATGGGCAACTCATGCTTTGTCCCACCATCGCAGGCTGACCAGGTATCCTGGATGTTACGGGATCATCACATTTCATACTTTCCGGGGATGCCATTTGTGTCTCTGGCCGTGCCGTGTCATGTCATGTAATCTTCCATTGCTTCCTACAATATTTTCTACTCCAATAATCCTCCCCCACACTCACCCCTCGAACTTCATCTACATGCTTGTCTGTGCGTTTGTTTTACCACCAATCCACAGTCAGTATATTTGGCCATTCCACGTCCATCTTCATTGAGATTGCTCTTCGATGAGTCGCCGTTTAGTAAATAAAACAAGTTGCAAATGCTTGATACAACTTGCATGCACACTCACTTCATTGGCAAACACCACTCGATTTTTGAACTATTTAATCAGCAAATCTGCAAGCCGAGAAAACCTTTGGGATATGGCCATGTTAAATCAATCAACAAGTCTTTCTCATGGGCTCTGTCTGTCAAACATTAGCCCAATTTTATCATTTTCTGAAAGCAGCTGCTGCTGTGTGTGTTTACACAGAAAGTCAATATTCATGTCATTTTAAAATCAGCAAATTGATTGATTCCCTTTTAATGCATTTTTGGCAGATTATATGAGCTTATTTGACTAA
>NW_028224828.1:0-1000 GCF_056783735.1 Eptatretus burgeri
CCATCCAAAGTTTTCACATTGCGATGTCACCTGAGCTTGTTTCATGATGCATGTAGTCTTCACGAACTGTTCCAAAGAGAGAAAAAAAAAATTTAAAAAGCAGATAAAATGTGATTAATTTAGATTAACAGAGAAAAATCAGATGATTCTCAGTTCTATAAGTATTAAAAACCATTGCCGAATTAACCTAATATAGGTTCAGGAGGAAATTATTCGTTTGAAAGGTTCCAAAATAAGTGTAATAGGTTCACTTGCATGTGCAACTCACTTGGTTCACCAACAAGGCAAACAGGAAGACCAAGGAGCTTTCCAAAGAAGTCAGACATAAAGTGGTCGAGAAGGAACGTTCAGGAAAGGGCTATACGAAGATTTCAAAGTCATTCATTATGCCTTTGAGTACGGTGAAATTCATCATTAAGTTGAAGACATATCATACCACGCAAACTCTACCCAGATCAGGTCGCCCATCTAAACTAAGCACCAACGCAAGCAGAAAACTGGTTCAGAATGTCACTGTAAATCCAACAATGACTGAAAGATCTGCAAGTCTCTCTGTCCGAGATGGGGTTCATTGTTCATCAATCAACAATATCCCGTTCCTTTCACAAAGCTGGCCTCCATGGACAGGTGGCAAGAGAGAGGCCATTCCTGAAAAAGACACATCCGAAAGCTCCAATGGAGTTGGTGACAAAGCAGCTTCATGATACTGCAGGCGGGTGGAGAAACGTTTTGTGGTCAAATGAGACAAAAATTGAACTTTTTGGGGTAAATTCAAAAGATTACGTCTGGTGCAAGCTTAACACACATCACCCAGTCAACACCATCCCTTCTGTCAAAAACGGTGGTGGCATCATCATGTTATGGGGCAACTTTTCATCAGCAGGGACTGTCAAGCTTGTCAGGATAGAAGGGGCAATGGATGGTGCAAAGTACATGAGAATCCTTGATGAAAACCTGCTTGAGTCAGTCATGAATCTGAAATGGTAAGAGATTCACATCT
>NW_028224829.1:0-1000 GCF_056783735.1 Eptatretus burgeri
AAACCTGGCCATTGTTCAGCCACGGCTGCATGGCAAACGTCATACAAACAAACGCCGTTGCTTATGACCACCCATCGCGCAGTTCGTTTTACTGGACGCAATGGCGTGGATAGAAAATGCAGCGGGGTGTAAAGAGATGCAGTGACTTAATTAGAACCTGTTTCTAAATTAATCGATGGTAATAAACCAATAAGCGTCAATAATTACAATTTCGTCCAATCAGCGAGGCCTCCCTCTGAGGGAGGGGCATAAGAAGGCCGTGCACACCTCCCTTTCTTCGCGGGGCCCTATCTTCGCGAAGTCGACGAAAAGGAGGCAGGTTCGTAGACATTGACAACCGCGTGCACACATGGTTCCATGCGGCTCGTTCAAAGAGGATCCCTGTCAGCGGACCTATGGTAAAGGCGAAGTCCTTGGAAATCGCGACTGCCTTTGATGAGGTGGATTTCAAGGCAGCCAACGGCTGGCTTGCCCGATTTCAAGCTCGAAACAAGATCTCGGCACGTGCGGTTAGCGGTGAGAATGGTGGCGTTGATCAGACGACAGTAGAGGAGTGGAAAATGCGTCTGCCACAGCTATGCGACAGTTTCAAGCTACAAGCCATTTTTAACACCGACGAGACTGGCCTCCCGCGCTCTACCCAAACGGTCACTGGTGGGAAAAGGAGACTCCTGTCATGGTATAAAGTCGCCAAAGGATCGAATAACGCTGCTGTTGTGCGCTAGTATGACTGGCGAGAAACTTAAACCACTCACCATCGGCAACGCAGTGAAACCACGTTGCTATCGTAACATCAAACTCGATTCCCTCCCTGTGTCGTGGACCGAAAACAAACGAGCGTGGATGACCTCGGCGTTGTTCATTGAATGGTTGAAAGCGCTGGACAAGAAGATGCGAAACCAGCGGCGGAGGATTCTTCTCTTCCAAGACAATGCGCCGTCTCATCCAATGGGTGTGACGCTGAAGAACGTGACCGTAAAGTTCCTGCCTCCGAACTTTA
>NW_028224830.1:0-1000 GCF_056783735.1 Eptatretus burgeri
TACTGTGGTCCCAGCTCTCTTCAGGAAATTGACTGGGTCCTGCCGTGTAGTTCTGGGCTGATCCCTCACCTTTCTCATGATCATTGAGGCTCCACGAGGTGAGATCTTGCATGGAGCCCCAGACCGAGGGAGATTGACTGTTATCTTGAACTTCTTCCATTTTCTAATAATTGCGCCAACAGTTGTTGCCTTCTCACCAAGCTGCTTGCCTATTGTCCTGGAGCCAATCCCAGTCTTGTGCAAGTCTACAATTTTGTCCTTGATGTCCTAAGACAGCTCTCTGGTCTTGCCCATTGTGGAGAGGTTGGAGTCTGATTGATTGAGTGTGGACAGCTGTCTTTTATGCAGATAACGAGTTCAAACAGGTGCAGTTAATACAGGTAATGAGTGGAGAATGGGAGGGCTTCTTAAAGACAAAACTAACAGGTCTGTGAGAGCCGGAATTCTTACTGTTTGGTAGGTGATCAAATACTTATTTCATGCAATAAAATTCAAATTCATTATTTAAAAATCATACAATGTGATTTTCAGGATTTTTGTTTTCGATTCCGTCTTTCACAGTTGAAGTGTACCTATGATAAAAAAAATTACCGACCTCTACGTTCTTTGTAAGTGGGAAAACCTGCAAAATCGGCAGTGTATCAAATACTTGTTCTCCCCACTGTATATAAAGATAAACATATATATATATATATATATATATATATATATATATATATATATATATATATATATATATATATATATATATATATATATATATATATATATATATATTGTTGCAGCCATGGGTACCGAGGCACCAACTTGTCACTCGGGGATTAATCCCCGGTTGTCCTGGGAAGAGCCGGACCTGGGGCCACCGCTCACAATTAACGGTGTGGTACGGTGGGTTGTTTTAAAACCACGAACGCCACCCAGACAACCACAAGTTCCAGTGTCCATCGTCTAATTATGCGGCATAACGAGAGGTCACGTGGTTACCTGAGCGGGGAGCACG
>NW_028224831.1:0-1000 GCF_056783735.1 Eptatretus burgeri
TGGGGGCGAATTTGAAGAAAAATACTCACTATTTCAAAGAAATCACACGTTTTCGCTTCAGTATAGTGATGCAGAACAAAAGCTGAGTCAGACAATGCTTTTGTTTGGTCTAAAAAGCTTGTTTTAGTGTAATTTGAGCATTTTTTGCACGAATTTGAAGATAAATACTCACTATTTCAGTGAAATAACACGTTTTCGCTTCAGAATGATGCAGAACAAAAGTTGAGTCAGACAATGCTTTTGTTTGGTTTAAAAAGCTTGTTTTAGGGTAATTTGAGCATTTTTTGCGCGAATGTGATGCTAAAATACTCACTATTTCAATGAAATCACAGGTTTTCGCTTCAGAATAGTGATGCAGAACAAAAAGTTGAGTCAGACAATGCTTTTGTTTGGTTTAAAAAGCTTGTTTTAGGGTAATTTGAGCATTTTTTGTGCTAATCTGAATCTAAAATACTCACTATTTCAATGAAATCACACGTTTTCGCTTCAGAATCGTGATGCAGATCAAAAAGTTGAGTCAGACAATGCTTTTGTTTGGTTTAAAAAGATTGTTTTCGGGTAATTTGAGCTTTTTGGGGGCGAATTTGAAGAAAAATACTCACTATTTCAAAGAAATCACACGTTTTCGCTTCAGTATAGTGATGCAGAACAAAAGCTGAGTCAGACAATGCTTTTGTTTGGTCTAAAAAGCTTGTTTTAGTGTAATTTGAGCATTTTTTGCACGAATTTGAAGATAAATACTCACTATTTCAGTGAAATCACACGTTTTCGCTTCAGAATGATGCAGAACAAAAGTTGAGTCAGACAATGCTTTTGTTTGGTTTAAAAAGCTTGTTTTAGGGTAATTTGAGCATTTTTTGTGCAAATTTGAAGCGAAAATACTCAATATTTCAAAGAAATCACACGTTTTCGCTTCAGTATAGTGATGCAGAACAAAATCTGAGTCAGAAAATGCTTTTGTTTGGTCTAAAATCTTGTTTTAGGCTAATTTGAGCATTTT
>NW_028224832.1:0-1000 GCF_056783735.1 Eptatretus burgeri
TGAAATCGAAATATGCAAATTCTAGGATCAGGGGAGGTTCACGCCCCTTTTCCTCCGTCCAATGGCGAGCGTGGCTCCGCCCCCGAGCCCATCCTGATCCGGAAATTTGCATATGGGTTCTCCTGCCGGCCTATAAAGCGTCGAGCGCAAAGAGAATTGTAGTGAGAGTTTTGGAGAGTAAGTTTTGGCAGAAGAGCAGAGAGTTTTGGCAGTCAAGTCGGGTTGGAGAGCGGAGTGGAGTCGGGAGGCGAAGGCATCAAGGTGGTTTCTGCAGTCGGCTGAGGAGAATTGTGGGAGGAGGCCGAGGAGCTCGGGTCCGAGGCAGGGAAGACGGCGGTCGGCGACGAGGTCGTGGTGGGATCGCTCGTCGCGGGACCCAAGCCAGCCAGCCATTCTCCTCCCCCAGGGCATCAACAATTTCCCCCTTTCCCCCGCGCTGAGATAGTGCAAAAACGGGGGCCCCGTTCCCACCCCACTCCAAGCGGTGCCAACGAAACCCGCGAAGGAGCACGAAGTCGGGGCACCGCCGGGCAGCGACATTTGCGGCTCGTCACGAGTAGAACCCACCCGGTCTCGCGGACCTGACCGCTCCTTCAGGTCCCGCGCACACATTGGCCTATGCACCCGAGTGCCCCCTTGCCTATGAGGGTGGCTTCTTTCCTTTGCTTTTGGGTAAATGTGTGTCGGCGCCATCTGTGAAGTAAAATTGTATAAGTGTTGCCATGTGTTCGCGTATTCGGTCGTAGCTCTGCATTGTTGTTTTTGTTTTAAATTGATATCTGTGCATTCTGACTGTTTGACTGTATATGTGTGCTTTTCATGGGCTGGGTAATAAATGTGCATTATGTTGAATTGTTCCCCGTTTCGCTGCGTCCTTTCCTTCGTTTGAATCTCCATCTTGCTTCATGTAAATGGTTCGTAGTGGGCTTAATACGCCCGATAATTAATCGGAACCGTCAATGCCGACGATAACACCGCTCGGTTATCCCGATAGTACGGA
>NW_028224833.1:0-1000 GCF_056783735.1 Eptatretus burgeri
TAAGCCCGAGCTGTACTTCACCCTGTGACAAGGCAACCTGCATGACACTAACCAAAGACCAGCTTATGCCTGCCTAAAGTCCGAGCCTGCTCCCTTCATTATTTGAATCTGTTATTCCTTTGTACGTATCATTCTTGCTCACCGCCCCCCCCCATCCCAACCCCTTTCATTCCTTTTCTTATGTCTTTTGACCACCAAATCTGTTTCGTATTTCATAATCATCCTGTCCTTCCTTATCCCCCATATTTATCTTCGAATAAACATTTGAATTATAAGAAACATTTTCCCGCTTTCCTGCCTTCCACGCTCGATCAACTTCTACATTCGGTTTATCTATCAGGTGACCCTTGGAGTTTTGTAAATGGTTACGAATGCAATGAGAATTAAGAGATCGCTTTGGCCACTCATGAGGGTTGTACAAATCCCCGACTCAGAATGCCATTGTTAAGGCCCGGTCACACCTTGACGTTTTAGCCAGCTTGTGCCGATTTTTGGAAAATTTGTCTAAAACGCTGGTACACGTCGAATACGTTATGGGTAAGTTTTGATAACATTGAGAGCATGCTGAAAAACACTGCCATACGTCGTTGTACGCTGGCTTTAAATGTTGTACTTTTCGGTTGTCTTCAAATTTTCCATGCTTGAAATTTTAAGACTTATGCCAGCGTATGACTCACACGTTCCGCATAACGCTGGCCATAAGTTGTAGCCACGTTTTGCGATCGTTGACACGTCGACACGCGTTACTTGTAAGTTACTCATAAGTCGAAACACGTCGAGGTAATGTTTAGCGTACCCAAAACTTATTTCTAACCTATAAGTAACGTGTTGTACTCACGTTACGTGATCGGTGACACACATCGACACACCTAACTTGTAAGGTGCTCATAAGTCGAAACACATCAAGGTAATGGTTAGCGTCAGTGTTCCAGACTCCCTGGTTTTATTTTTTTTTTTCTTTCTTCCTTCCTTCGGTATGATGGTGATTTTGACACTTCGA
>NW_028224834.1:0-1000 GCF_056783735.1 Eptatretus burgeri
TTGGAAAATTGTGGGTTTATTACATTGTCGGACTCCACCTTGGTATCATGCGTGCTAAGTTAACGAGTTAGAACTGAATTGATGGAGCAATGACAAACGTGGGTTATATTGGAAGGCCTTCCTTGGTCGATGCTTGTTCAACATGACCGATTTGATGTTGTTGTTTTTTAATATTACAGTTTTGTTAACATCGAGGCATTTGATTAGATTTACATTTTTGTGAACACGCCGGGTTGTCGAGATACGATTGCAGCGTCACTGTTTAACATCTCATCTCTGTTTGTTATTTCTGTATATCGGACTTTATTTGCTGCTGCCGCCAACAGAGGTGGGGCCTGCCTCGGTGATGGTGGGAAACCTGGTAGCTGGGAAGCGCATCGCGCAGGCCAGCGGGAGGGACTTGGGCCAACTCGACGACACAGAGCAAGCGAAGAAGGTGTGTACCATCCACTCGGTGTAATTCACACCACATCCATTGTTTAAACCTCTACATGTATGCTATTTGCTGCTTTCCTCACTCCCCTATGCCTGGTGTTGGCTTAATGGTTGGGGTGGTGGGCTTTGGATCCAAGGGTCCTCAGTTGGAATCCCGATCAGCTGTTGAATTAATACCAGGTGGGGTTAACTCGACCTGTCATCCTTCCGAGGTTGGCAAAATGAGTGCCAGCATGCTGGTATACTGTCGGAGTGGCGACCCGTCCAGGATTGTGCCCAATAGCCAAGGAGACTGCTTAAGCAGCACCAACGCTCTGCACAGAGTATGGTCCCAATCTCTTCCTCTCACTCCCCTCCGGGCAAAAGCAACTGAAATGATTTCTTCCAGAGCATGTCCTTGTACTCGAACTGCTGAAAATACTTCTGTATTCATGACACCCTGTAACGCTTCATGCAGGCCTTATCTAGGGGGGCATTGTGGTGGGGTGGGGCTATCCTCCCACTCCCCCACTGCCTTTTGCCAGGAGGGAGGGAGAGGGCAGAATGTGCCTTATCACCAGGACAT
>NW_028224835.1:0-1000 GCF_056783735.1 Eptatretus burgeri
GGCAAGGCCAAGCAGAGTTTCTGTCTCCGGGAAAGGCCCGTGCAGAGTGTCTGTCTCCAGGCAAGGCCAAGCAGAGTGTCTGTCTCCGGGCAAGGCCAAGCAGAGTGTCTGTCTCCGGGCAAGGCCAAGCAGAGTTTCTGTCTCCGGGCAAGGCCCGTGCAGAGTGTCTGTCTCCGGGCAAGGCCAAGCAGAGTGTCTGTCTCCGGGCAAGGTCAAGCAGAGTGTCTGTCTCCGGGAAAGGCCCGTGAAGAGTGTGTCTCCAGGCAAGGCCCGTGCGGAGGGTCTGTCTCTGGACAAGGCCCATGCGGAGGGTCTGTCTCTGGGCAAGGCCAAGCAGAGTTTCTGTCTCCGGGAAAGGCCCGTGCAGAGTGTCTGTCTCCAGGCAAGGCCAAGCAGAGTGTCTGTCTCTGGGCAAGGCCAAGCAGAGTTTCTGTCTCCGGGAAAGGCCCGTGCAGAGTGTCTGTCTCCAGGCAAGGCCAAGCAGAGTGTCTGTCTCCGGGCAAGGCCAAGCAGAGTTTCTGTCTCCGGGAAAGGCCCGTGCAGAGTGTCTGTCTCCAGGCAAGGCCAAGCAGAGTGTCTGTCTCCGGGCAAGGCCAAGCAGAGTTTCTGTCTCCGGGCAAGGCCAAGCAGAGTTTCTGTCTCCGGGCAAGGCCAAGCAGAGTGTCTGTCTCCAGGCAAGGCCAAGCAGAGTGTCTGTCTCCGGGCAAGGCCAAGCAGAGTTTCTGTCTCCGGGAAAGGCCCGTGCAGAGTGTCTGTCTCCGGGCAAGGCCAAGCAGAGTGTCTGTCTCCGGGCAAGGTCAAGCAGAGTGTCTGTCTCCGGGAAAGGCCCGTGCAGAGTGTGTCTCCAGGCAAGGCCCGTGCGGAGGGTCTGTCTCTGGACAAGGCCCATGCGGAGGGTCTGTCTCTGGACAAGGCCGGTGCGGAGGGTCTGTCTCTGGACAAGGCCCATGCGGAGGGTCTGTCTCTGGACAAGGCCGGTGCGGAGGGTCTGTCTCTGGAC
>NW_028224836.1:0-1000 GCF_056783735.1 Eptatretus burgeri
CAAAACTACAGATGTGATTCACAACAAGAAAATCCTGTTGGAATTTGAATGGAGTGAACCAAGTTAATGTAGTTCAGGTAACTTGAATGCTGTACCCAAGTTAATGTAGCACAGGTAACTTGAATGCTGTACCCAAGTTAATGTAGCATAGGCAACTCGAATGCTGAACCCAAGTTAATGTTGGACAGGTAACTTGAATGTTACCTGTGCTACATTAATGATGATTTAGCACAGGTAACTTGAATGCTGTACCCAAGTTAATGTAGCATAGGCAACTCGAATGCTGAACCCAAGTTAATGTTGGACAGTTAACTTGAATGCTGTACCCAAGTTAATGTAGCACAGGTAACTTGAATGCTGTACCCAAGTTAATGCAGCATAGGCAACTCGAATGCTGAACCCAAGTTAATGTTGGACAGGTAACTTGAATGTTACCTGTGCTACATTAAGGATGATTTAGCACAGGTAACTTGAATGTTTTACCCAAGTTAATGTGGCACAGGTAACTTGAATGTTTTACCCAAGTTAATGTAGCACAGGTAACTTGAATGTTTTACTTGTGCAAACATGTCCCCGATAAGCTCTCAAGGGAGCACTCAGGGTTCGTGTTGGAGTTCACCATGGTTAGGATTATGGTTTCTTTTAGGGTTCACCATGTTTAGGATTATGGTTTCTTTTAGGGTTCACCATGGTTTGGATGATGGTTTGTTTTAGGGTTCACCATGGTTTGGATGATGGTTTGTTTTAGGGTTCACCATGGTTTGGATGATGGTTTGTTTTAGGGTTCACCATGTTGAGGATGATGGTTTGTTTTAGAGTTCACCATGTTTAGGATGATGGTTTGTTTTAGGGTTCACCATGTTTAGGATGATGGTTTGTTTTAGGGTTCACCATGTTTAGGATGATAGTTTGTTTTAGAGTTCACCATGTTTAGGATGATGGTTTGTTTTAGGGTTCACCATGTTTAAGATGATGGTTTGTTTTAGGGTTCACCATGTTT
>NW_028224837.1:0-1000 GCF_056783735.1 Eptatretus burgeri
TAAAGGGAGAGCCCCAATTTATGTACAAATAAAATAGATGCTCATATAACAGTTGGCCATCTTTGATCACATCGCAAAATATAGCGAGGTGCACGACGCACGTGTATGCCGTCATGTACTGTGCTTGTGACAAGTTTGAATAAAACTGGACCATGCATGTCTGAGAATCGGTTGGGGACACGTTCAAGTAACAAAATTGCCACCAGTCCGCCATCATGGATCTGATCTCGGAAAAAAATAATGATGTCCATATGTATACCATCATGTGTTGTCTTTGTAACAAGTATGAATAAAATCGGTCTATACATGTCTGAGACATGGTTGCGAACGCACACACACACACATATACATGCGGACACAAAAACCGAAAAGAAATCCATCAGCCACCTTTTCTGACTAAGTCCAATGGGGGCTAATAAGAAACAACTCTTAAATGTCTGGTCAGGTATGGGAGCATGTGCTGGAGCAGCGCGTCGCTACGTCCACTTTCTGCCGGTACTCCAGGGCCTCCGTCTGGCCATCCCCCAGACAGATGACGAGCACATCACCATCTCCTTGAGATGCTGATCAACCTGTTGCAACCACGAGAGACGTGGTCAGCCCATTGGCCTTCTCCACTCAAAAGGCTCCCTCGCCGAGAAGTCGCAGCTGACGCTTACGGACTATGCAGGTAAATCTCATTTGAGTCACTGTCAGCAACCGCTCGTTGGACACAAAGTTCAACCAGCGATAGCTAAGGATTCTCCGAAGAGACCGAGTACCAAAGGACTTAAGTCTCCATCTCTGATCCCTGGTCAGAGTCCAAGTCTCACATCTGTACAGCAAGAGTGGAAGCACCAAGGACCTGAAGACTCGGACTTTCATCCTCCTGTACAGGTACTGGCTGCACCACACCCGATGATCCAGTGAATCCATGACTCCCCAGCACGACCCCGACGTCTATTGACCTCTGGCTCACAACCAGCAGAGACATGAATATCACTGCCAATGTAAGTGAATT
>NW_028224839.1:0-1000 GCF_056783735.1 Eptatretus burgeri
TGGACTTGGTATTCCAATGCTGGCGGTGTGGCAAAGGAGATTGACCATGTCCTCATTGACGGTCGTTGGAGGATGATCCAGAACTGCAGGGTCTACCGAAGTGCTCAGTTCCTCAATACTGACCACAGGCTTGTTGTAGCAACACTAAAGCTGCACCTTAAATCCTGGAGAATGGTACCATCCCAGCCGAGGCTGGATGTTGCCAAGCTCAGGGATGAGAGAGTAGCTGAGGAGTTTGCGAACAGGCTGAGTGGACACTTGGGGGGTCTGGGTACTTTGGGGGGTCCTGAAGAGTTGTGGAGCGCCTTCAAGACCACCGTCCTTGATGTTGCCTGTGGATGCCTTGGAGCTCACCGCAGGGCAAAGAAGAATTTTGTCTCTCAAGGGACACTGGATACCATTGACCAGAGTCGCAGGGCCAGGCTGAATGGCAGAGCTGAGCTGTTCAGGGAGCTGAGGCGTAAAACTGTATGTGCATTGAGGGTGGACAAGGAGGCATATGTGCGAGGAATCTGTGAGGGGGTAGAGCATCACCTGTGGACAGGTGATTCTCGTCCCGCTTACAGGGGAATTCACGCATTACGTTCATCCAAGCCCATCCCTCGGAGCACTACAGTTCGAGCAGAGAGTGGTAGGCTCTTGACAGAGGAGTCTGAAGTGAAGGCCCGCTGGGCCGGTTACTTTGAGCGGTTGTACCAGGCTGATCCTCCAACTGTCGAGTTGGACGTCAAGGGTGTTACAATCCCTGTTGCTGACCCTCGAATCAACTGTGGTCCACCTATGCTTGTGGAAACACGGGCTGCGGTGAACCAGTTGAAACGGGGCAAAGCTCCAGGGATCTGTGGCATCCACTTCCGGTTCCGGTTTTGAGCGGCAAGAGGTCTCCTTCGGGGCTCCCTGCTGACATTCTCAAAGTTAAGTTCCGGTTGTTATTTGTCCCGTTTTAACTGTTTAATTTTCTCACCTACATGTTAATGTGTGTTCCTAGTTCGGTTTTGTT
>NW_028224840.1:0-1000 GCF_056783735.1 Eptatretus burgeri
AATACGTGCTTTCCTTGTGTGTGTGTGAAATAAAAGTGCTTGTCAAATTGTTTCCTGTTTCGTTGCGTCCTTTCCTTCGTTTTAAAGTTCCATCTTGCATCACGTAAGGGATTGGTAGTGGGTTTCGACACCCAGTAAGTAATCTGAACCGTCGAGGTCGGCGATAACTCTGCTCGGTTATCCCCTCAGCACGGAAGGAGCCGCTTAAGCGGTTCGTGTCCAGAGCCGACCTGCGGCGTGGTACAACTCCTTGGTACGCTACCCGCGTGGATACTTAGGTATATCGACATTCGGCGATTCACCCTATTTCGCGCGGGTAGAATGCGGACTAGGTTGTGGTGATGTTAAACCCCCACCCGTGGCTAGCTCCTTGGCGGTAGTTCCAAGAGGGTCATGACTGAATTGTCCGTTCCGGTGGGTGACGCGGTCACGATTTGAGTTACATGGCCGATCGCACGCCGGGCGGGTGAAATTCGTAACACTGGTGTCCGGGAGTGGGATTCGAATCCACCCCGTCTCCAACTAAATTCACGGGAATCGGTTCAGGGGTGAGTGGAGCGACCCCCAATTCCCACCAAACACGAGCAGTTAAATTAAATCCCACGGGATAAGATGGAGTCTCAAGGCGAGCGGGTGCCGGGGGTATTAGATATGTCTTTTAATGGAGGATCCATGGCCCGGATGGTTCTTTTTATAACTCCATCGCTAATTACAATCCATGGGGGAGCTCACCCTCATATTCTGAGCACGAACTTTGCTGGCAAACGGAGTCGCAAGATGGCGGCGCGGCCACACTTCAGCGTGCACGAGGCGTGAGTGGGCCGCTATTAATGGCGCTACGAATGGCACGACACGAGGAGAGCGCTCCCAACAGCTGTTTCAAACCACGGGGTCATGGCAGGTGAGGCAGGGCGACGGCAGTACATTGCAGATTGAATTGGACGATGCACAGGAACGAATTCGGGGGTTGGAAAAGGACTGAACCAACGCAGACTGGGTT
>NW_028224841.1:0-1000 GCF_056783735.1 Eptatretus burgeri
TCTTCACCGCCGACAATCAGGAGGACTGGGACGAACATCTTCCGTATCTCCTGATAGCTTATCACGCGTCCCAAGATGGGGCCACCACTTGTAGTCCGGCGCTGTTAATGTACGGACGGGAGCTGAGAGGCCCCATCGATTTGCTGTGCGGTCCGACGCCTGAGCGTCCCGACAGACCCCCAGGGGAGGGCTATGCCCGTCGGTTGGAGGAGGGCATAGAAAAAGTCCATGCCTTCGCTCGCCACCAGCTCCAACAGGTGGGTATAAAGATGAAGCGCAAGTACAACCACCGGAGACAGGGGAGCGAGTACCCACCCGGGGCGAAGATTTGGTTCTTCAACCCCCGGAGGAGGAAGGGCAGATGCCCGAAGCTCACCTCGCCTTGGCAGGGCCCGGGAGGTCGTCCTGGCGCAAATCAGTGACGTGGTCCTTAAAATTAAAATGGAACCACGAGCCCTCCCCCGGATCGTCCACGCAGACCGCCTGAGACCCTACAAGGGCGATCTTACGCCCTCATGGTTACGTCTTGCCGGAGTAGCCGGAGCTGGAACAGCCGCTCCCGTAGAGGCAAAAGGCTCGCAGAGCCTTGCTGCGAGTGCACGAACCTAGCCAGGAGTGGGAGACCCCCTGACTAGGGCAAAGAACACAACTAGTTAGGGGGAAGGGTTAGTTTAGTTATGGGGCATGGGGCTTCATGGGGCAGGGATAAGTCCTCATGGAGCCCGTGGAATGGATTAGTTAGAGGGATTTTAGTTCAGATTTGGGATGTGAAATTGATTTTTGGATTTGAGGACACTGACCGACTTTGAGTGTGTAGAGGGGACGTAGCTTAGCTACGTAGTGTTAAATGGAATGTGCTACTAGTTTAAGGGATGACGAGGGAGCACGAGGTAGTTATGGGATTTAGTAAGAAGAATGGCAGTGATCAGCGATGGAGTGAAAATGAAGTGGAAAATGTACTCGATGAGTGTGTGAGGCCAGCGAGCCTGTGTGTATAGAG
>NW_028224842.1:0-1000 GCF_056783735.1 Eptatretus burgeri
CGAGAACCTGGTTCGGTGCATCTCCAAAAGTCAGAAGACCCGTTGCCCTGGAAGACGTCTGAACACTCAATACTTACCTGCGTCGTCACACCTGCCGTGTAACCAAAGGAACTGGCAAGTATGTGTGTATATTCATCACAGTACGATTAAAACAACGTCCCATTGGGAGAGTGAAGCTTGATCAATAAGTCTGTGGCCTCGCACTGAAGCACCACAAAACATTGATTGGTGATGGTTCAGTAAAAAGGTGACATTTATGGTGAAAGGACTGAACATGCAACTTTCGACAATGTTAGCGATCACCTTTTTGGGAGCAAGCTTCTGATTCACTGATCTCTGCGATGGACCGTTGGTCGAGGATATGTGAGGCGGTGCCAGAGTCCCAGCTCGAAGGTGAAGCTCGATCACTTGCCAACTCTGTCGAAAGGTCTTTCTGGTCCACCAGCAAGAGGTTCCAGCAGATGGGTCTCCAGCTTGAGATCCATGTAAGGGATGGCGAACCTATTGGTGCCATACAGTTTAAAGTGGGATCGAGAATGGCCCCCAGGTGAGAGAGTTTAAATGTGAGTGAACAACCTCTGAACGATCCCTTTGTACAGAAAGGGACACGCACGTACATGATACAGACAAGTGCTGCTCAGTCTATTGGGTTGTTATGTGGACTACAGAGAACAGTGATGAGGGACACCTGATGATATTTGGCATTTCTGCAAAATACATGGAAAAATAAATAAATAAATATATTTTCATCGGATTGACTTTGAACAGACGAGAGAGAGAGGTAGGGAGAGGTAGAGAGGGTGGGGGAGAGAGAGAGAGAAAGAGAGAGAAAGAGAGAGAAAGAGAGAGAAAGAGAGAGAAAGAGAGAGAAAGAGAGAGAAAGAGAGAGAAAGAGAGAGAAAGAGAGAGAAAGAGAGAGAAAGAGAGAGAAAGAGAGAGAAAGAGAGAGAAAGAGAGAGAAAGAGAGAGAAAGGGAGAGAGAAAGGAAGAGAGAAAGGGA
>NW_028224843.1:0-1000 GCF_056783735.1 Eptatretus burgeri
CACATAGAGATTGCTGGAATTAGAGATAGAAGAAGACTAGTGCAGGCCCGTAGGTGCGTGCCCATACATGTGTGCCCGTACGTGCAAAAAAAAACAAAAAACATTTCAAACCACGTGCCAGAAACAACAACCACACAGACCGTTGCTTCGCTCTCATGTGCCCGTATGTGCGGGCCCGTACGTGCATGCCTGGAGGTGCATGCCCATAGGTGTGTGCCTGTACGTGCATGGCCGTACGTGCGTGCCCGTACGTGTGTGGCCCGTCAGTGTGAGAAAAAACTTTCAAACCTCGTGCCAGAAACAATCACACAGGTCGTTCCTTCGCTCTCGCGTTCCGGTAGGTGCGTGCACGTATGTGCATGCCCGTAGGTGCGTACCCGTACGTGCAAGGCCGTACATGCGTGGCCATATGCGCAAAAAAAAACTGGATTGGGGCATTGTTTCAGTTATATCGGACGAACCGTATCATAAATGGCCATAACTTGGGAAACACTTGGGACGCAGCTGAATCGGATGAAGAAGATCGATATCAAACTTTGAAAAGGCACATACTCAGGTCCCCGTCCCAGCACCGTGTCCTGTCATTGGTTGACAGATAAATGGCAGTAACTTGGGAACCGCTTGTCCGATTAATATCAAACCTTGAAAAGGCACATCCGCAGGGCCCCAGCAATATTCCTGGCAAGTTTCAATCAGATCGGACCAGTGGTTGTCGAGAAACGGCGGTTGCAGACACACATACAGACACATACAGACACACATACACACACACACACACACACACACACACACACACACACACACACACACACACACACACACACACACACACACACACACACACACACACACACACACACACACACACACACACACACACACACACACACACACACACACACACACACACACACACACACACTGCTGGAATTAAAAATAGCGATAATGCAGCATTAAAACAAGTAAAAAAAAGAGAGCTAGAAAGGTTATGTTTATGTTA
>NW_028224844.1:0-1000 GCF_056783735.1 Eptatretus burgeri
ATCATTTTCAAAATTGTCAATTTTCATCTGATTGACTTGAAATTTGAAGACCACTTGCATATCAGCTTACTCAATTCAAGCACCAATTATTTTTGAGGTCAAACGGTCAATATAGGCCAAATATCTAAAAACTGTCAATTTTCATGTGATCCTGAAATTTTTTGAAATTTTTTGAAATTTTTCAAATCCTGAAATTTGAACAGGATTTTCATATCAGGTCACTGAATTCAACCATTTAGTTTTTGAAGTCAAATGGTCAACATAAGCTGAATTTCTAAAATTGTCAATTTTCATCCGATTGACTTGAAATGTGAAGAGGATTTTCATATTAGCTCACTGAATACAACCACCAATTATTTTTGAGGACAGCACATGCCAAAAGGTCAACAACTTAGGATCACTTTCGAAAATCTTCAATTTTCATACAATTGATTTCAAATTTGAACAGGATTTGCAGATCAGGTCAATTAATTCAACCACCAATTATTTTAAGGTTAAATGGTCAACACAGGCCTAATTTGTGACATTGATAGGGCCAAAAACTATATTTATATATGTATATATATATATATATATATATATATATATATATATATATATATATATATATATATATATATATATATACACATCATTATATCTCAAAAAGTTGTGGACGAGTTATGACAAAACTCGGTGGATGAGTTGGTTAGGCGACAAGAAGAAGCGGATTAGATTTTGGTTTAGATCCAGCCCATCAGTGGGATACAAAAGGTAAACTGTTCAACTTGACAGTGATATGTGCTCCATTGAGTGGCATTCCACTTTGTTCTGTTTTGCCAAGTGTTGCTGTCTGAGTGATTTTTCATTTTTGTTTATTTGTCTGCACAGAACTTTAATGTTTTTCTCTGCAACCGCTTATTGGATTGAGACAAAATTTTCAGCATAGTTGTGACTACTCATGCAGAATCTTTTAATGATAATGACGTCATAGGTCACATGGTTTTGTCAGCTATATTGG
>NW_028224845.1:0-1000 GCF_056783735.1 Eptatretus burgeri
CCGGGCGATCGCACCTCACCGCAGGTCGACTCCGGACACGGGCCACTTAAGCGACCCGTTCCGTACTATCGGGATAACCAAGCGGTGTTATCGTCGGCCTCGACGGTTCCGATTAATTATCGGGCGTATTAAGCCTACTACCAACCTTTTACGTGAAGCAAGATGGAGATTCAATTAAAGAAAAGATGAAGCGAAACGGGAAAACAGTTCAACATAATGCCCATTTATTCCGCGGCACACGGAGAGCACACATATACAATTACAACAATTATGCACCAAAAGCAGATGCTACAAAAGAAACACAACAATGCAGATCTACTACCTACTACGTATGCACACGGCAACACTTACACAGTTTTACTTTACAGACGGCGCCGACAACACATTTACTCAAAAGCAAAAGAAAAGGGCCACCCTCAAAGACAAGGGGACAGACGGGGTTTGTGGGCTGCGAGACCGGGTGGATCCTACCCGTGTCTTGTGATGAGCCGCAAATGTGGCGGCGGTGCCCCGACTCCGCGCTCCTTCGCGGGTTTCGTTGGCACTGCTTGGAGTGGGGTGGGAACGGGGCCCCCCTTTTCGCACTATCTTAGCGCGGGGGGGGTGGGAAGGGGGGAATTGTTGATGCTCTGGGGAAAGAGGATAGCTGGCTTGCTTGGGTCCCGCGACGAGCGACTCCACTCCGAGCTCGTCGCCGACCGCCGTCTTCCTTGCCTCGGACCCGAGCTATCCGGTCCCCTCCGCGATTCTCCTCAGCCGACTGCAGCAAATCATCTCGACCGTGCTCCAGGCTCCAGGCTTCCTCTCTCTGCAGCTCCCCGACAGACTCCAAACCCCGACAGACTCCGACCTCCGACAGACTGACTCTCCTCCAAACCCGACTTGACTCTTCTCAAACTCGCCTTGACTCTTCTCCAACCTGACTGCCTCAAACTCGCCTTGACTCTTCTCAAACTCACTGCCGCTGCCACACTCTGCCGCTGCCACACTCTGTTCTCCA
>NW_028224846.1:0-1000 GCF_056783735.1 Eptatretus burgeri
AGGAAGTTGAAAGTATGATTGACGAAGATAAATACAATTACAAGAAGAATGTCGCCCTCTTGTGTAGTAGCTGTCCATTACCATTTGCTTTCTCTCATTAACACAATCACCAAGTAGAGGGGAACAGTTGGTAGAGTGCAAAACCTCCGCCCCGAAAACTGCTGGGTCACTTAAGTGAACCTGATATCCTATTCATTGTAGGTCAAAACAGATCAGACTCTACTGAACCACGATTGAATAAACTAAACTAGATCGATGTGCATGTAGAAATGCCAAAAAATAAAAATAAAAAAATAAAAAAAAAAATCGAAATTTTTTTGAAAAAAAAGTTGCAAAATTTCTGGGTTTTTTTCCCTCTAACAATTTTTTGGGGGGTTGGAAATCACTTAAAACATGTAGAAATGCAAAAACAAAAAAATTCAAATATTTTTCAAATAAAATCGAAATTTTTTAGAAAAAAAGTTGCAAATTTTTTTTTTTGCTTGGAAATCACTTAAAACATGTAGAAATGCAAAAACAAAAATTCAAATATTTTTTCAAAATGGCCACAATAGTGGCCATATTGGACTTTGCACCAAGTCCAAAATCGAATGGCATGATCCTTGGACAATACCTAACCCCCCCCCACCAAGTTTCGTCAAAATCAGTCCATGAGTTTTTCCGTAATACTGTTCACAAACAGACAAACAAACAAACAAACAAAGACAGGGGTGAAAACAGTAACCTCCATCCATCTTCGATGGCAGAGGTTAAAGATAACGAGGTTCTTTTTTGATTTATCCAAATCTTTGGGAGAAGGTATATTATCTGTATTATCACTAAGAATACATTATCAGTTTTGATTTCTTTTTATATCTCTGTGTATCACAAAATAGTTGTATCATATCTTCAACGTTGTAATCATTTAGTTTGTTTTGAACTTTAAATAAACCGATTTTATCTTCTTTTTGAAGACCAGCATAAAAACCTTGTGAGAGTAGTTGATACTCAGGTTGAAAAC
>NW_028224847.1:0-1000 GCF_056783735.1 Eptatretus burgeri
ATATATATATACATATATATATACATATATATATATATACATATATATATATATATATATATATATACATATATATATATACACATATATATATACATATATATATATATATATATATATACATATATATATATATATATATATATATATATATATATATATATATATATATATATATATATATATATATATATATATATATATATATATATATATATATATTGGAACATTATATCTTGAAATGCAAAAAATATTGTGGATTTTGTTTTATCATATTATTATGTACCTTCATTACCAGCAGATATATCAGATGTTCATTATACACCCCATCTGTGTAGTTTTTTATGGGACAAGGATTGCTAAATATCACGTCAGTTCAACTTTAAAATTGCTCGCTCTCCTCTGCCCTGATATGATACACTCAACTGGTAATACAGTCAAAACGAGAACGGCACTATGTGGAGCGCATACCTCCGCCAGACTGAACTGTTTACGTTTTGAATCCCACTGATAGGCCAGATCTGGATCCGGACCTTAACCAAAATCTAATCGCCTTGGTCTTGTCACCTTACCTAACTCATCCACCAAATTAGTCATAATCCGTCCATTACCTTTTGAAATGTTATGCCATATTTTGTTTTTGGCTCCCATTTCTCAATGGTGAAGAATCCGTTGAAAAATTAAAAAAAAATTGGTATCCAGATCCGTTTGCAGGTAATAATGACCAGGAAACCTCTCTTTAACAGAGTTTAAAAGCTACCTGTCACCAAGTCATAAATCCATGAATCCAGCTGTCACTGGTAGCATTCGCAGTTCATGCTCTTTATATGGAAGAGCTGCTCTTGTCTCTCCATGTGAACTGCCATGTTGCGGGAAAGTCTTCCTTTATTCTCTTTTCCATTCCTGTTGAATAATTTTTTTTACAGCTGAAGAACCCCTGATTATTATCAAAATCTACACTTGTAAAATGTAAAATATAAACGCTCTTGGCTTGTTTTCA
>NW_028224848.1:0-1000 GCF_056783735.1 Eptatretus burgeri
TCTCTCGTGTGTACGTTCGTCTCTCTCCCAGACGGGTCGTTCGTGTCTCTCTCCCAGAGGGTTCGTCCGTGTCTCTCTCGTGTGTCCGTGTCTCTCTCCCAGAGGGTTCGTCCGTGTCTCTCTCGTGTGTCCGTTCCTCTCTCTCTCTCCCAGACGGTTGTATGTTCTTTCACAGTTGTGGAAATTTGGTTTGTGCGAATTGTTTATCCTCTGTTTGTTGTGATAAAACAACTTGGAAACAAAATTTCCAACTCACCGAAGGTGGGAAGCGCAGATATCCTTTGATCACCATGAACACGGTAAATGGGAGCACATCCGTTGGATACCCAAAGTGGTTCCTCCGTGTGTCGAGTCATTCCATCGTGCCGATCGATGCTCAATCACAAACTCGTTATACAAATGTGACGTCAGGTGATCAAAAGTGGTTGATAAAAAAATTATATATATAACAGAAGGAATGAAATAGTTCGATACAGCGTGGCAGGAGATCACAAAAGAATGAGAGCATAAGAACTTAGCTTTCAGCGTTCGACATTCGACGCGAAATGCGATGGTGGGCGGAAATGACGTCTTTCGTTCGTTCGTACATGAGAGGGGCGCGTTTCTTGTTTTTTTTTTCCATCAAGCAATATATTAAATGGTTTTCACATATATAACACATTAGTTTCACTAATTTCCGTTGAAATACTCGGGTATTTCCGTCAATTGTCGCCATTTCCGTCTCGGTTACGCACTGCCATCTACCAGACGGCCGTCATTGGCTGCCTTGAGGCACGTGGGGGTGGGGGGGGGAACACCGGGGACATTTCAAACTCGGTGCAATTGTATATAATACAACGCACGCGCTGTAATAAGGAAAGATAAAGAGAAAAAAAAATAAAAAAAAGCAAAAGAAAGGTTTAAAGCGAAAAGTTTTTGAAGTGACTAACAGGGACCCGCCGAAAAAACCGACAATACCTGAACTAGCACCGCGACGAGCTCTCTCTTCTCTGCACAGAGG
>NW_028224849.1:0-1000 GCF_056783735.1 Eptatretus burgeri
CCGGTGTGGCACCAGATTTCTGTCATGAAGGCACACCTGTTCACTTTGTTTGTTGCATTGGCTATGTACTTTGATCATTGCTTAGGAATTAGCAGAGTTGGACATAGACTTTTCACTTAGAAGGCTGCAGAGGCTCCTCATTCCAGTTACTTTCAAGCTTTGATTGACTGGCTGATGTACCGGTCAAAGATGACATCAACTCATCGACAATCATTCTGACTTATTACCCCACGCACGGAAAGCGAAAAGTGGGGTTAAGCAATTGGTTCATATCCGTCTGTCAGTCCATCTGTCTATCTGTAAACGTCAGTTTATGATCGAGGAACTTTTCTCAATTGAATGTTATATTTTGAACATGAATCAAAACATGAATTAAAAACAAACCTGCCGTTTTATAGTATTTTGTCTGAATTCATCCCGATCACACATACGCAAAGAGGAGTGAGATAATTTATTTTACTTCGTCATAGGTAGCAAGTTGGAGGTGACGAAAAACGGGTTGGTAGGAATCAAAAACGGGGCTTTAATAAAGTAATTAATTAATTCACTTCCGGTCCTGGGTTTGGAGCATTGACAGCGTTCCTTCAGGGCTCTCTGCTGACGATCTCAAAGTTAAGTTTCCGGTCGTTATCTGTCCCGTTTTAACTGTTTATTTTCTCACCTACATGTTTACTGTGTTCCGAGTTCGGTTTTGTTTCAAAAATCGTGCTATTTTGTGAGATTTTGTCGACCTTGTCTGACCAGGTGCTTGAGGCCTACCCTTGAGGCTTGAGGCCTACTGGTTCCCCTCGGTGTACGATCGTGTTTATTTGTTTTTTCTCCCCATTACCTTCAATTTCTATCTTCCCCACTTTCTTAACGTCCCCCATCCCTCCCAACTAATCACTCTATTTCTTATCTTAAATCAAAAAACAAACAAACAAAAAACGCGACCTTTCTCCTTGCACACTCACGAGTCTCGATTCTTCTTCCTCTGCTTCTTCTTCTTCATCTCCTCTTC
>NW_028224850.1:0-1000 GCF_056783735.1 Eptatretus burgeri
CCATTCTTAACTACGGATTACGGGTTTTGAAGGGGTCCCTACCGAGATAAGCCTTAAACGACATGCAGACAAGACATAGACAGCATGCAGACAAGACAGAGTACTTGGTGATGTTTCATGGACGAGACGAAAGTGTCAAAAGCACGAATGGCGCTCATAACAAGCCGATGTCCACGGATTCGAGCCCCAGGCTCGAACACGCCGCGTGGCAAAATGGAGGTGTCATACTCTTTCTCCCGGCAGCACCCGCGCATGCGGCCTCGGCACGTTCAGACCCCGCGAGGTCGACTGCACCAGACCGTCAGGTCGATGGTGGGTTTCAGCTGGTTTCTCACAAGCTCCAGCATGCAAGTCCAGGCCTGGCCTGTTCACCAGACAAAGCCAAATTGAGGTGCCGGGCTCCGGCAGGCCGTGTCCATGGGATTCCAAGATGTCGTCGAGCCGTGAAGTGAGTGGGGACAGTCAGAGGCTCCGTCGTTAGATGCAGGTTGAACCTGTCGATGACCTCCTCTCAAAGCCGACTCCAGAATCACACAGCAGCCAGCTCCTCTCGAAGCAGATTTCGGCCTAAACCTCAGGTTCAGTTTTCTCTGCCGACAGGATCACCACTCGCTTTCCTTTTCTTCTCGCCTCCAAAAACCATCTGCTCATCCAGCAGATCGCGCCTCGACACCCATCGTTTCTCTCTTGCCTTCCCGGCGCACGCTCGCCTCAAAACCAGACTGCTCAACTCCGTCCTTTCAGTTTCTTACCACTTTTTCTTTTTGGGGCGTGCCCCTTTACAAAGCCGACAAACTCCTCCCCTGAGTTTCACTTCCTCTTTTGGCCACTCCCCCTCTCAGTGCTGGGCGGGGACTATTGTCCGGAGAGAGGAAGGAAGAAGTAGAAGCTCTTGATCCACCACCACTGCACAAACAAATAACAGCCTGTGACATCTCCCAACACACATGTAACATCCATTTTTCTGAAAAACCTGGCTAAACATGCATTTAATGGGGGA
>NW_028224851.1:0-1000 GCF_056783735.1 Eptatretus burgeri
CGATGACGTCATCGATGAAGTGGTATTCCAGCCATAATTGGTTGAATCAAAATCCTTATCCAAAACGTATGAAACTTCATATATCTCGATGATCGACAATCCGATGCAAGTGAAGAATTAAATTTGTGACGTCATTGGTCACATGGTCTGGTAGCCATCTTGGATTGAAAATAAAAACATTGAAAAAAATCTTCTCCAGAACCGCTTAACAGATCGATGTGAAACTTCATGCATATGATCGACTAACCATGGGGAATATAGTTTGAAAGATTTTTTTTAATATCAACCTTCATTGATGCAATTGATGCATAGCCTTAATGTGCACATAAGTGGTTGTTAAATATCCTAATAATCGATCAGTAATCAATAAAGCTATGGATAATGGAAATGTATGTGCCATAATAGGGTGCATGGATGATATGAGTGTATGGTCCATAATAACAGTGGACCTAATAGAAGCATGTTCAGTTAACGATGGTATTTTTGTTCTGAATGAGTGTGCGAGGCGAGATTATGCACTCTGAGTGCCGTTCTAATTATTATAGCCTTTGTTTTCTACTGCCTTCCGTCCTTTATTTGTCTTGTTTGTGCAACTTCCTCATTATGTCTAGCGCAGGGGATACAGAACTACTCCTATAATAAGGGAAGGGAATGCAAGTCACCCACAGTGAGTGGACTTGCGTCATGTGTCGATCAAGTGGGGTAGGCACCCTGAAGATCATAAATGAACCAGCTAGGTATCTTCACTTCCTCAATATGAGAATCAAAATACTGTTGCTTTCAGCTGGATTTGAACCCACAACCTCTGTAATCTCAGTCCATCATCTTCACCAAATAGGCCAACACTCTCATTTTAAAAAATTATTTTGTTGGCATTGTGTTTATTTGTCACATGTCCAGTTATTTTTCATTTTACCGTTGGTGTGTAAATTGTGAACTTTTCAAAATCTTTCCGTCAGCACTGACATCATTCAGAAAAACGAAAAACATTATCCTTGTG
>NW_028224852.1:0-1000 GCF_056783735.1 Eptatretus burgeri
CGGAGGTAAAGGGTCAAAGGTGGGGGAGCGAGGCCACGGGGGATATAAACGGCTGCGTTCGTCAGTCAAGTCAGTTCGGAGGGGAGAAGTCAAGAGTTCGAGTTCGCGGTTGGGAGTTGTCGGTGGAGCTGGGAAGAAGTGGTAGTAGTCAGAGTGAAGAGGACGGAGCTGTGGAGAGGTGGCGGCGGCGAAGGCGATCGAGGGGGTGCTCGCGTCGGAGTAGGGGAGCTGCGGAGGGAGAGGCCGGCGGCGCGACCGAGGTCGAGGTGGAGACGCTCGTCGCGGGACCCGAGACAGGGTGATATCCTCCTCCCCCCCGAGCATCAACAAGCCCCTCCTGTTTCCCCCCGCGCTGAGATAGTGCGACAAGGGGGCCCCTTTCCCACCCCCTACCAGACACTGTCCGCGAGGCCCGCGGAGTTGAGGCGCCACCGCCACTTTGCGTCTCATCATCAGACGGGTAGGCCCGACACGGTCTCGGCCCCAGGCCCGCCTACCCCCTCATCCTGGAGGGTGGTTCTTTTTCTTTTGCTTTGGGTATCTGTGTTGTCGGCGCCGTCTGTGAAGTAAAATTGTATAAGTGTTGCCGTGTGCTCGGTAGTCGGATAGCTCTGCATTGTGTTTCTCTTTTATATTTGCTTTTTGTGTAATATTGTGTTTCTTCTCCTTTTACATGTGCTT
Source organism: Eptatretus burgeri (assembly GCF_056783735.1). Lineage (NCBI taxonomy): Eukaryota > Metazoa > Chordata > Myxini > Myxiniformes > Myxinidae > Eptatretus > Eptatretus burgeri. The sequence goes on from NW_028224852.1 coordinate 682, forward strand.
TTGGTGTAATTGTATATGTGTGCTTCCCGTTCATCGCGAAATAAATGTGAGTTATGTTGAACTGTTTTCCCGCATCGCCTTTTCTTTCATTGAATCTCCATCTTGCTTCACGTAAAGGGTTGGTCGTGGGCTAAAACGCCCGATAATTAATCGAACCGTCGAGGCCAATGAATAACACCGCTCGGTTATCCCGATAGTACGGAACGGGCCGCTTAAAGTGGCCGGTGTCCGAAGTCGACCTGCGGCGAGGTGCGATTGCCCGGTCTACCCTCAGTGTGGGTACTTAGGTAGGTCGAATTTGGCGAGCAACCCTATCCCA
>NW_028224853.1:0-1000 GCF_056783735.1 Eptatretus burgeri
CTCTCTCTCGTCCTGTCTCTCTCTCGTCCTCTCTCTCTCTCTCTCCGTCCCATCTCTCTCTCTCTCTCCGTCCCATGTCTCTCTCTCTCTCTCTCTTTCTCTCTCTCTCTCTCTCTCTCTCTCTCTCTCTCTCTCTCTCCGTCCCTCTCTCTCTCTCTCTCTCTCTCTCTCTCTCTCCGTCTCTCTCTCTCTCTCTCCGTCCCCTCTCTCTCTCTCCGTCCCCCTCTCTCTCTCTCTCTCTCTCTCTCTCTCTCTCTCTCTCTCTCTCTCCGTCCCCTCTCTCTCTCTCTCTCCGTCCCCTCTCTCTCGCTCTCCGTCCCCTCTCTCTCTCTCTCCCTCCCCTCTCTCTCTCTCTCTCTCTCCTCTCTCTCTCTCTCCGTCCCCTCTCTCTCTCTCCGTCCTCTCTCTCTCTCTCTCTCTCTCTCTCTCTCTCTCTCTCCATCTCTCTCTCTCTCTCTCTCTCTCTCTCTCTCTCTCTCTCTCTCTCTCTCTCTCTCTCTCTCTCTCTCTCCTGTTCCTTTTGTCCTGTTGTGTCCAGATCCTTTTAGTGGGGCAGATAACAGCAATTTTTGAGAGGAATCGTGCAAATGATGATGTACAAGCATCAAATTTGGCACATTTGTTCTCCAGGAGATTCTAATCAAATCTGCCTGATTGGCCATTTGAAAATCCTAATTTTGAAAAATTTGAAAACAAAAAAAAACTTCAAAAAAGTCAAGATCACGAATCAATGTTGGATGCTGGCTGAGATTGCTGAATGTTTCAGAAACATCATCAAAGACGTTCCAAGTCTGCCATGCAGTTTTCTTCCCTTTACCATGGAAGGCACACACGACGTCACATCCAGTGAACGCATGGAAGTATGGGATCCCTCTAGCTTTCTTAGTCCCTATTGCAGAAACTACCTCATGGACTGGAATCCATCGCGTCTTGGCTCCTTGGCCAAAGGCAATCCACATGTTCTCAAGACCTAGTTCCTGTAAGGATGGCAGTACAGATA
>NW_028224854.1:0-1000 GCF_056783735.1 Eptatretus burgeri
GGCACTGTTGCACAATTCAAAATTCCTGCACTCTCTGTCAAGTATCCTGTGAAGCGTTGGAGTGGTAGCCCATCCAGGATTGCAATGCCGAGCTTATAAGACGTTTTTTTGCCAGAACTGATGCTCTGAGTAGAGCGTGGTGCATAAGAAGAAGAAGAAGGAAAAAAACAGAGGAACATGCACAATTACGAAACACTTGTCAAGTACATAAAACCGACAAGAGAAATCATTCAATAAAAGAAGACTGTGCTCTTCTTGCTGTGTTGAGAATTTTTTTAAAAATCATATCTGCAGACAATCAAACAGACACGTCCATAAGTTTCTGCAAAATACATACACAGGGTGACCCAAAAATGTGGGCCCCAGGAAAAAATTTAAAACTTGAATACGATCCATTCGAACTTTGCAGATCATATTACTCATTCGTATTCAAGGAATCACTGAAAATTTCAGTTGTCTACAAAGAAATTTGACAATTTTACAATTAAATTACTGACGGCGTCGATGTTTGGTGATGTGCTCCAAACGGGCACCATATCGCTCATTGCCGAGTGCGACACATCGAGCAAATTTATTGATGACTTGTATGCACTGTTATCAGAATTCTCCTTAAACTTTCTTTGCTGATGTTGAGTTCTTGACAGCGGTGCCAAAGAGCTTTCTTGGGATTGCAGGCGACTGAGTCGGCAATCTGCAGCAATATTCTCGGGTGACCTTCCTGATATGGCTCAGCCAGAGTGACCTCTTCTGTTTGGTGAATTAATATTCAAGACTGTACCATGCTGTCTAAAAAATTTTTCACAAACCTTTGAGTTTGAAATGTGCTGCGTTTCTCACTTAGTGTGAAATGTGTACAGAACAGGCGCCTTGTCTGTAAGAACGAATTTGTCCGCAGATAGTTTTCCACAGAAAATAACTTGTCTTCAAATGTCGCCACGACATGGCATGTCAATGCCACAGATTCAAGAAACTTGACACATACTCTCTTTTAACTCAGTTC
>NW_028224855.1:0-1000 GCF_056783735.1 Eptatretus burgeri
TTGGGGTCTAAAGGGTCTTTAAGTATCTTCAGGTTATAATGGGTCTCCTGGGCTTTTGGAGTCTAAAGGGTCTTTGGGGTCTCAAAGTGTCTTAAGGGTATTAGGGGTCTTAAAGGTTCTTGGGGGGTTAAAGGGTCTTGTGGTCATTTGGGTCTTGGGGTCTCGGATGACTGAAGTGTCTTCAGGGTCTGAAGGGTCTTAGGGGGCTTAAGCCTCGTAGACATCTTCAAGGGTCTAAGCCCCAATTGTTGTTAAGGGTATAATGGGTATTAAGGGTCTTAACGGATACTGGGGGTCAAAAGGGTCTTTGGTGTCTTAAGGTGTATTAGGCGCCTAAAGGGTATAAAAGGTCTTGGAGGTCTTTAAGGGTCTAAAAGGTCTTGGGGCGTTTTTAAGGGTCTAAAGGATCTCTGGGGGATCTTCAGTGTCTTAGGTGTCTTCACAGTCTTCGGGAACTTCTCGGGTCTAAGCACTAAGGGGACTTAAGGGCCTTATGATTATATAGGGTCAAAAGGGTATTGGAGTCTTCAGGGTCTTAAGGGTTTTTAGAGTATTGGGGGGTCATAAGTGTCTTGGGGGTTGTTTGGGGGTCTTAAAAGGCCTTGGGGTCTTCACGAGTTTTCAGGGTGTCAAGGGGTCTAAAGGTATAGAGGGGTCTGGAACTTGCATGCAGACACGGACGCACGCAGGGGCGTACACATGGCTCATTTTATAGTGTAGACTAGACAACAAGGTGAGGAAAATATACAATTTAAAATCTAAAACCTTCACTCAACCTGCTGATCAGCACCACAAAAGCCTTCCTTTTGAAGTGTGCTGGATGCAATGGATATTTGTTGGTTGGTCGCTAGACTACCGTTATTCTCAGGGTTTCCGTCTGTCTCTATGTATGTAATGCACAGCTCTGGAGGCCAGAGGAGTCAACCAATTTTGATGAAACTTGACTGGGAGGTTCATACCAGGATCGAGTTGTATGCTTTTGAGCACCGTTGCTATGGAC
>NW_028224856.1:0-1000 GCF_056783735.1 Eptatretus burgeri
ATTGAAATAGTGAGTATTTTAGTTTCAAATTCGCACCAACAAATGCTCAAATTACCCGTAAACAAGCTTTTTAAACCAAACAAATGGATTGTCTGACAACTTTTTGTTCTGCATCACTATTCTGAAGCGAACACGTGTGATTTCATTGAAATAGTGAGTATTCTCGCTTCAAATTCTCGCAAAAAATGCTTAAATTTAGCCAAAACAAACTTTTTAAACCAAACAAAACCATTGTTTGACAGCTTTTTGTTCTGCATCACTATTCTGAAGCAAAAATGTGTGATTTCATTGAAACTTACATAACCTGTGCTCTGCGCTACATGTTTTGGTGGGTGTGTTTGAGAAAGGAACTGATGCAGAGGATCAGCAGTAATTTTACTTTAATGCAGAAAGTTGAATATGATTTCAATGTTTCAGAACCATATGATTGACTTTTTTTGTACCATGCACTTCATATGGTGTTTGAGATAATGTAAGCCGAATATCACGTTACCCGAGCGCAGAACAAAGTCGAAGACAGCGTGACACGAAACCACAAACTCGGAAATAATATATAAGATTGTGAGTATTTTAGCTTCAAATTCGCGCAAAAAATGCTCAAATTACACTAAAACAAGCTTTTTAAACCAAACAAAAGCATTGTCTGACAACTTTTTGTTCTGCAACACTATTATGACGCGAAAAAATGTGATTTCATTGAAATAGTGAGCATGTTAGCTTCAAATTCCACAAAAAAATTCTCAAATTTCCCTAAAACAAGCTTTTTCAACTAAATAAAAGCATTGTCTGACTCAACTTTTTGTTCTGCATCACCATTCTGAAATGAAAACCTGTGATTTCATTGAAATAGTGAGTATTTTAGCTTCAAATTCGTGCCAACAAATGCTCAAATTACCCGTAAACAAGCTTTTTCAACCAAACAAATACATTATCTGACAACTTTTTGTTCGGCATCACGATTCTGAAGCTTAAAAAGTGTGATTTCATTGAAATAGTGAGT
>NW_028224857.1:0-1000 GCF_056783735.1 Eptatretus burgeri
AAACATACATTGGTCCCCAGTCAGTTATTTCATGAATACACATTCAGATAGTCCCTTCCTTCTTGTCTAATGGGTCAAACGGGACAGTGCATTGTGTAAATCTTATAGTTACGTCTGATTAAATCTCTGAAGTCATTCCTATTTTTTTCTCTATTCCTGAGGTAGATCAAAGCAAGGGGTCCTTGCAAGGCAGGCAGGCACTCCGCCCGGACACCCATCTGTAAAAACCACAGCCACGCCCTTTGCATGAGAATGCGTCCTCACAGAATACCAGCCATGGAAAACCAACACCCCAAATGCTAACAGTTTACAGTATGCATGCGGCGCACTCTTTTCAACCCGTTTCTGAGTCCAATAATTATATCTGTCCTCCTTTCAATCCAAATCTCCATTAAATAATCCTATCTATCCTCTCCTTCAATCCGAATCTCCGTCTAATAATTATATCCAATCTTTTCCCTCAATCACTGGCACGGATCGGGGCTGGCACCGCTCACACCAACGCTTTAAATGGGTGACCTTGTGTTCAATGGCGGCGGACCCACGTGCAGCCCCAGGAAAATTTATTATCGCACACAGAGCGGTGCATGAGTGGCACTCATCTTGTTCGGGTCTGCGCATGTGTTACCATAGCATCTTACAGTCGGTCTTCATTGACCACTACGGCCACGGGTGTCTCTCGTGGACGGCAAACGTCCTCTCGCCTCTCCACCCAGTGAGGCTGCAGCCAGGCAGAGGCACACTGTATGGCTTGGGCCACATGGCTTACAGACAGGCAGCACATTGACCGGTGCTGACCGCCGCTCCCCGTGGACAGCCCGGGAGTTCGGTGCAGGGCGATTCGTGTCATGGTGCTCGGAGTGAGACGATTCCGCAGCTTGGAACCATCTGGCCGGAAGTAGAGTGAGGCCGGTTATAGTCATGGCGGCCGGCCTGTGTGCTGGCCGGGGCCCAACCAGAGCGCCCGATTCGGGTGATGACACATCACTTTGGGTCGTCA
>NW_028224858.1:0-1000 GCF_056783735.1 Eptatretus burgeri
CCATTAACTTTTGGGTGCAATTGGATCAAAGGTCAAGGTCACGAAAAGATCAAAATCGTTTTTCGCTCAAAACTTCGTCAAAAATGATCTGATTTACTTCAAACTCAGCTTATAGTGAACCTTATTCTATTTGTCACTTATAATCCTACCCATTCCTATTGTGAAAAATGCATATTTGTGAAGATCGGTAGGGTCCGAAGTTTTGGGGGTCATGGTCATCGGTAACCACGGGGTAACATCCCTGGGTCAGATTGCGGGAGAGTGTGTCGGAGTGGTGTTGAGGTGTCGTCCACCAGACGGCGGTCTCCTTGGGTTAACCTGAGGCGGTCCCTTCGGGTGGGTGCCTGGAATGTCCTATCCCTAAGAGAGGATGATCACCTGTCTCTGTTATCATCTGAGCTCAAGCGTTTGGACATCAGGATTGCAGCTCTCTCTGAGGTTCGGAGACCGGATTGCAGCGAGATAATGGTGGGTGGTTACACCTACTATTGGTCTGGTCGCTCTGATGGTTACCATACCCAAGGAGTTGCTGTAGCTGTGTCCAATAAGCTGACCCCAATGATAATTGAGGTAACACCGGTCAACGAGCGTATTATGAGATTAAGGATTCGTCACTCCTTAGGTGTCATTTCCCTGGTCTCTGTTTATGCTCCGACTGAGGCGAGTGATCTCACCGTGAAGGATGCATTCTACGCCACACTCGAGACTGTGGTTGATCAGTGCCCCAGACGAGATACACTTCTAGTCTTGGGGGATTTCAATGCATCGACTGGAACTGATAGGGATGGTTATGAGGTGTGTGTTGGTCCCCATGGGTCAGGAACTATGAACCAGAATAGCACTAAGTTCCTTGACTTTGCAAGAAGTCATGGACTTAGGGTGGCTGGTTCATTGTTTCAGCGCCCACAAGCTCATCGCTGGACTAGGTATTCCAACGCTGGCGGTGTGGCAAAGGAGATTGACCATGTCCTCATTGACGGTCGTTGGAGGATGATCCAGA
>NW_028224860.1:0-1000 GCF_056783735.1 Eptatretus burgeri
CCAGCTCGGAGGACAGGTGAGCTGAAACTCAGAGCTTGACTCGAACCTTTCCACCTCCTGTGGTCTTCAACTTGTCCGGATCCGGGCTCCAGCGAGAGTGAGGTGGATCCAATTGCCGCGATCCTTCCCGAGCTCCCGCGAATCCTCCCGCGTTTCTCAACACTTGCCGGTGAGATGAGGCGCCGATCCTTCCTGTCGATGCGTCGCTTCCCCGAAGAACCAACTCCAAGAAGAGGCCAACGCGTCGCACCAAGCCGGGAAACAAAATGGAGAACGACAAGGTCCACGAACCAAGAGGAAGAGGAAGAAGAGGTAGAGAAGGAAGAAGCCTCCACTCGCAGCTCGAGCCGAACAACCGGCTCAAGTTCGTTCCAAACCAAAGCAGCAGCCGAAGCTCACTGAGCCAGCTGAAGCAAAAAGCTTCCGAAGGCCTCAAGCCAAGCAAGCCAAGCAGGACCCGATGGCCTGCTGAACGACTGCTCTCTCCGAAGCAAAAAGCTTACTCCTCCCACGGGACTCAGCACACGAACTCTGTCACGGGTCTCCCACGAACTCAGCCCTACCACGGGACTCCCACGAACTCAGCCCACGAACTATGCATACGGGACTCAGAATGGGACTCCCACGAACTCAGCCCTACCACGGGACTCCCACGAACTCTTTCGGGACTCTTTTTGAACAAAGAAAAGATGTCCTCCTTATCCTTTGCATCCCATACCCCGCACCCGGCGTGACTCATGCCCTCGTGATCCACCCCCCCCCCCGCTCAACCACGGGTGGGAGGGAGTTGTTGACGTCACGGAATGGCAGGGTTCTTCTTCCTCTTTGCAGAAGAGGCGGAGGGACCTCTCCATTGTTTCGTTCCCTGACTATTAAATCGATCTGCAGCGCATCTAATCGATCTCTGAACATTTAAACAATGGAAGGTGAGCGATCTAGGGAACATGCACTTATCGACATAGCTGACTAAGGGAACCTGTATGTTGTGTGCGATTGAATT
>NW_028224861.1:0-1000 GCF_056783735.1 Eptatretus burgeri
TTTTTTGAAATTTGTTGTTCAGTGTTATCAAATGCCTGTTCATCATAGCTACGAATCGCTGCATACATTGCAATGCTTATAAATGTCCAGAGATGTCAGCGTTCGTTGCTTTAGTTCATTTCGGCACATGCAATCACCACAAGTATCTTACATTAAGGAGAATTACAAAATTTATGCTCCAGAATCGAACGTAAAAGCAGGTCGAACTCCTGGAAATGTGTTCATTTGTCCAATTCGGACATATTTGCCATTTCATGCGTTTCCAGGAGATGTGTGTTTAATATGACCGTCGGTGATTGCCAATTGCGTGCCAAGGGAGCCGTTTCTTATCAACCGTTTCATTGGAGTGCTCAACCAAGCACTCCACAGTATTTGCACTGTCACTGAATTCTGTACATAGATCGACTTCAACAAAGTTCAGGGATACTCACCTGCGTAAGCCACGTGGTTGTCTCGTGGTTCATGCGGTGGTTGTCTCGCTTAAAATGTGGAATTTTGTTTTTGACGACTTTTTTGATCCATCACTTCGGCATAGATAAATACAAATAAAAATTAAACGTTTCACTTTTAAAAGTTTCTACAAACATTTTGTGCATTGCGTGGTGAAGCCACTTGGCGCATTCTTCAACACTCAATTGCGATACCGTGGTTCTACACTGGAGGTAGGAAGGCAAAATATATTATATGATCACAATGAGAAAACATATTTTCAGTTTTGTAGTAAAGAATCGCCACATCATGGCAGGAAAGCCGAGAGGAATGCATGCTCACTCTGTGGAGCCTGGATACAAATCCACACCAAGCTCTAAACTGTCCACCCGGTGTTTTACAGGCTAGTTGATTCACCACTGTGCATGTCGTCTCTCAGATGGACAATAAACTGGGCATCACACCTGCCAGAATCCCTCACCCCTCTCCCTCCCAAAACTACCCCTCTCTCCCACCCCCATTTTTCCCTCTTTCTGACCTCAACTCCTCTCTCTCTCTCTCTCTCTCTCTC
>NW_028224862.1:0-1000 GCF_056783735.1 Eptatretus burgeri
TAGCTGACAGCATCACATGTAACATGCGATGCTAATCAGGTGACAACGGGGGATCTGTGTACTCTACAGATGAATGCAAATGCATCACACACTGGCACAGATCATAGTGAGAAAGAACCACAGGACTTTCAACCATGGAGTGATGAACAGTTATTGTTACATCTACAGTTCAATTTCTGGGGTAGAGTTTTGCATTTCAGCTTATTGTTGTGCAATATATATGGTCCCTACGTGTGGGCAAGTTTTCCCTGTATGTATAACCCAGGCAAAAATAACATTCCTTTCCTGCAGTAATTCTCTGCAGACTACTCTAGTAGGACCTGCTACCTACTATAGTATATGAGAGTACTACTTTCATATCCATCCATTGGGACCATACTCTGTGGAGAGCAATGATGCTGCCTAAGCAATCTCCTTGGCGATTGGGTACAATCCTGGACGGGTCGACTCTCATAAACTATAGTTCTAACGATAGCATTTTTGCCTTGGAAGCACTTCACCAACTTGTTCCATGTCTTTTTTTTTGTCATGGATCAATGCAACTTCGCTCAATGGGTTCCAGTGCACATCCGAGATATTTTGGCCCTCCAGTTGAAACATCCCAATTTTATGAACAGTTCCACCAGGGCATGTTTGTCGTCCAAAAATGAAACCATTTCTTTTAATTGATAGCTCTGGATCACAATAATGAACAGCAGAATGAAATGTTCAAGGGTGAGGGCGGCGCATTTGGCTTGACTTTAGATCCTGCAGCTCGATGATGCTGGATGATATCAGGGCCAAAATAGCATGAGTGGTGACAGAGTTTGAGGCTACCTTCATGAAGACCAACAGAGAGGATATACGCCATCACAAACAGCTCAACATTTTGTTGAAGATGTCAATGCACTTGTAGCTACCATTGAGGAAATGGGAAATCTGTTCTTTGAGGATGGTATTGATCGACTGATTTTGGACAACAAAGACATCATGGCAGAATATGTAGTGGAATCTGTCAAGA
>NW_028224863.1:0-1000 GCF_056783735.1 Eptatretus burgeri
ATATATATATATATATATATATATATATATATATATATGTAGGGTTGACTCAGCCTGTCATCCTTCCGAGGTCGGCGAAATAAGTACCAGTGTACTGGGCCGGTGTATACCCCGCTTAAAATAGGTGTACCATATCCCTGTGTTGTAAGAGGCAACCAGGGTTGCGTCAGGAAGGGCATTCGGCATAAAACATGTGCCAAATCACGATGCAGATCGAATGATCCGCTGTGGCGACCCCGAACGGGAGCAGCCGAAAGAAGAAGAAGATATATATATATATATATATATATATATATATATATATATATATATATATATATATACACACATACATACATACATACACATACGTAATATGTATACAATATGGTTATGTATATTCATATGCATAATATATATATATATTCATATGCATAATATATATATATATATATATATATATATATATATATATATATATATATATATATATATATATATATATATATATATATATATATAAACTACCTGTCAAAAGTTTTAGAACACCCCCATTTTTCCAGTTTTTACTGAAATTTATGCAGTTCAAGTCCAGTGACAAACCTGAAATGGTACAAAGCCAAGCGGTAAACTGCCAGAGGTTAAAAAAAGTTTAGGTTACCAAAAACTGAAAAATAACGCAAATTTCAGAGTTGTTAAAAAAATGGGCCTTTTCAGGGAACAAGTAATGGGTTAGCAACTGCAGCTGTTCTGCAGCAATGGAAGTAAATTAAGCCTTGAAAGTTGATGCAAACAATTCCTACAGGTGTCCAAACATTTGTTGATTAGTTGCAAACCCTTTGTCTGTATAAAAGCAGTGTTGGGACAGACTGTGTTGCTACACCCTCTGAAGCATTATTTGGACAATATTGCACTGCAGGAAGTGGTATGTTGCAATCAGAATGGTGAGAAAAAGACAATTAACAAAGGAAGACAGACAGACCATTATAACCCTGAAAAGTGTAGGTCTTTCCTTTGGAGA
>NW_028224864.1:0-1000 GCF_056783735.1 Eptatretus burgeri
CAATGAGAAAGGTGGCGCCATTGTTGTGATTTCGCTGGTACCCAGAGTGCCCCAGGAAGTCATAGCACCTCCGCCAAGCTAAGTGGTTGTGTTTGTCTCGTCTAACGGTCCTGTGTTGTACCTCGTGTATTCATCTTTCTGTCCATGTGTTTGGCAGCTCCATTATGAACCTTAGATCCTATAAAAAATGCACCCACCTGTCGTGGATGCTGTCATACCACACCTTTACTTTACACTTGACTTACCAAATTGTGATTCTTGGCTTCCTGGATCCAGTGAAGATTGTCTTGGTACTGTTTCCTTACTGGTTCTGAAACTTCATGCCAAAGCATATGACAGTCTTTGAGTTTTGCCACCACCTCTTGATTGTTTCAAAAAATTCATCACCACAAATAATTATTGTATGTGCAAAACATCTACCTCCTTCTTTCAAGATGTTTTTGAGGACGTCCGTCGCAATCTTGTCCGTGGTGTCTAAATCGTCCGGGCATCCAGAGGTGCAGATCCAGCGAAATGGTCCAAATCCAAGTGAGAATATATCACTGCACAACATTAGAGACCATTGTGAGTAGGGAAAGAATACTGGTTCTGGCTCACTTTTCCCCATGTAAATGAATGGGGGATTTTCAGCCATGAAATTTTTCTTTTTTTCCCCTGAAAAAATAAATCCCCTTTTTAGCCCAAGGTATATTTATTTGTCTCCCCTTTTAACCTGGAGCCTGGTGTTGGCTTAGTTGTTAGGGTGGCGGCTTGGGATCCCAGGGTCCTGAGTTCAAATCCCGTTGGCTGCTGAATTAACACCAGGGGGTTGACTCAGCCTGCCATCCTTCCGAGGTCGGCGAAATGAGTGCCAGTGTACTGGTCCCGGTGTATGCCCCGGTTAGAATAGGTGTACCATATCCCTGTGTGTCGTAAGAGGCGACCAGGGTTGGTGTCAGGAAGGGCATCCGGCCATAAAACATTGCCTCAAGAAAAAGCCAAACCCCTGCACAGCAGGGAA
>NW_028224865.1:0-1000 GCF_056783735.1 Eptatretus burgeri
TATATATATATATATATATATATATATATATATACATATATATATACATATATATATATACATATACATATACATATATATACATATATATATATATATTGCAGTGAGATAAACCACATAAGAATCAGTAAGATACAATTTTATCTTGCTTGTATATTCACCCACAGCACGATGGAAATCAAAAGACTGTAAAAGGAGATCTTACTTACAGTTAATTTGATTCCAGTACAAAATTAACACCTCATTTTATACTGTTAAAAGCAGTCGTAGCAAGTTAAAACAACTAAAAGCAGCAAGTGAATATAATTGGGAATACACGAATATCATTTTTTTTAAATTCCACATCCCCCCCCTCCCATTTTGTCCTATTTGAACAAATTTACATAATTATATCACAGGTGATCACCATACCCCATTCCTAAAGGAGAAAAGATGTTTCACAAGTTCACCCACATTAATGGCAGCGAGCACTCATTGGAGAAGAATGCTGGACAACGGCCATCTTGATCGTCCCCCAGATGGGTTAATGAGTGTGTTTTCACACTTAATTAATATGATGTTAAATTAATATGAACTAGAACTGCCACTTTATAACTGCTGGAGTGATGACCGGGTACCCAGACGTCCACCTTTGATACAACGTGAGACTTACTGCAGATGATAGTCGCCAAGTTTCGCTTCGATAGGATCAGTGGTTCCAGAGAAAACATTCTTTAATATATTTTCTTAAATCCAACATGGCTGCCAAACCATGTGACCTATCAATTATTCATTAACAAACTTGTATTCCCTACGCATATGCAATTCGTATGTGAAGTTTCCACTCAATCTGAACAGCTGATCTGGAGATGTTTGCAGGTTTTCGGGTAATTTCAATATGGCCTCCAAACCATGTGACCTATCAATTACAAATTAACAAGCTTGTGAAAGGATGTCTTGGGGAAAGTGTGTGTGAATTTTTGCCTCAATCTGTCCAGCCGTTCTGAAGAAGAAGATTTTT
>NW_028224866.1:0-1000 GCF_056783735.1 Eptatretus burgeri
TACTGGAAGCAGGGGGCACTGCATCAGCTGTACAGCCACGGTCTCAGCAATGATGCATCCAGGAGCCACAAGCTGCATATTAAACAATAAAATCTCAGTCCATTGATGGGTTTCATGATCATGGATAATCCAGTCCATTGCTGGGTTTCATGACAATGGATAATCTCGTCCATTGCTGGGTTTCATGATCATGGATAATCCCGTCCATTGTTTAGTTTCATGATCATGGATAATCCTTTCCATTGCTGGGTTTCATGATCATGGATAATCCTGTCCATTGCTGGGTTTCATGATCATGGATAATCCTTGTCCATTGCTGGGTTTCATGATCATGGATAATCCCATCTATTGCTGGGTTTCATGATCATGGATAATCCAGTCCATTGCTGGGTTTCATGATCATGGATAATCCAGTCCATTGCTGGGTTTCATGATCATGGATAATCCAGTCCATTGCTGGGTTTCATGATTATGGATAATCCAGTCCATTGCTGGGTTTCATGATCATGGATAATCCCATCCATTGTCTAGTTTCATGATCAAGGATAATCCAGGACATTGTTTCCTTTAACGATCATGGAAAATGGAATATATCAGTGTTGATTACAAGTCAACTTCACATACAGAATGCAGATAGAAAGTCAACACCTCCCGTTAAAATTTTCACCTTATGTTGCCCAAACGCCTGGAATTAAATTGCATCAAATCAGACTTTTTCCACCTTTATTTACACATCGTCACCCACAACTTCCAAGTGAAAAACAAACTACAAATTTCAGAAAAGTTTATTAAAAATACAAAACTAGAATATCTTGGTTGGATAAGTGTACACCCTCCCTGAGTTATTACTTGGTGGAAGCACCTTTGCCAGCAATTACAGCTATGAGTGTTGGGATAGGTATCTACCAACTTTGCCCACCTTGATTGGGCAATATTTGCCCATTCTTCTGTACAAAACTGTTCAAGCTCAGTGAAGTTTCATGGGGAGTGTTAATGGACA
>NW_028224867.1:0-1000 GCF_056783735.1 Eptatretus burgeri
CCAAGCAGCGGCACGTCAGGTGCAGCGAACTGCATTCACTGCATTGCAATTTTCTCGGGGTGGGTTTAATGTGTTACGAAACTGGATATCAAGAAACTCACAATGACATTTTCATTTCATGAGAAATTATGGACAATTGCAAAGAGGTGGAGGTGATGAAAGGCAGGGGATGAACACAGTGTGCATATGCTAAATGAAGTGCCAAAGCCATTGTTCAAATGGCAGCACGAAGAGCTGGTCCAACCTCCGAAGGAGGAAAAAAAACTGAAAGAGCTGTTAAAGAGAAACCTACAGTGAAGCAGCTACCGAATAGCTATTAAGGAAATTTGTTGGTCTTAATGGCCGCCACAGCAAGTCGTGGTGGCAAGGCCCAGTGCCAAAATTGCAGTATGTTTTAGCACTCATTTAAATGCTTTAAAACACATGGGATAATTATAGTGATGGTTAGGGGGGGAGGGTGGGGGAGAGAGGGGGTAACAATTACACATTTCAATGAGTGCGATCCACTAAAGTGACCCTGATCATGGAGGAGGGGGAAAGAGAAAGATTTAAAACCTTTCGCAATATATTGGCCATGGGTGAACAAATAAATGGATTTCACAAATTAAAATAGCATATAAATACCATCAAACGACATTCATTTCAACCTTCACAACCAATTGAAAAACTAGTTGCCCAACAGCGACGGATTTCTTCGAGCTTGTGTATTCTACAATCATTAAATAGTATTCTTTCCAACTTGTTGCATCTGTCTTGGCTGATATCTCTGGAGAGTTGAAAATGAAAACTGATTATTGAGTCACCATATATTATTCAACTTAACCCAGTTTTTAAGGATGAGTTTGTCAAGTTTTTTTTGGAATACACAATCGAGGCTCATGGAAGAGCGAGAGCAGAATTGAGGGAAACATCGGGGATGAAACAGAAAAATAACTGGAAATGCACTCGGTAGAGCGCATACCTCCGCCAGGTTGAACAGTTTATGCTTTGTATCCCACTG
>NW_028224868.1:0-1000 GCF_056783735.1 Eptatretus burgeri
GGGGGTCTTTATAGTTCCTGGAGCTGTGGAGACTGCAGGAACTCCGAGAGACTGGGCTGGTTACCTGTCACCTTCGTGGTGACTCGCTGGGCACTCCTCGATGTCCCGTCCACACGGCAGCTGGCGTGACCGTGGCTTGGCCCAGGCCTCATCGTGCGGCCCGGTCGATCGGGCCTAGTCGACAACGCCTCAGAGGAATGAACGGGCCTTTGCTCTTTTAGAGTTCATGCTCTCTTAAGAGCCTGCCCGTTCCTCAGCGTCGTTTGGACTGTTCTGGGGCCCGATCACCTCAGACCATTTGCCGCTGGTTGGCGACTCCTCTCTGGCTGCGCTCCAGCGACCCACAGTTCGGCACGGCACGGCATTCTGCGGTCCAGACTCCGCTGCGACGATCCCGACTGCCTGCTCACCATGCGACTCCTCACAGGCCGCAGACCGACTCTCCACCGACTCTCTTCAAGCGAGCTCCACGGCGAACCCAGACTTCTTCAGCTCCCCACCGACTCCAGACTCCAGACTTCAACTCCTCTCCGACTTCAACTGCACTCTGACTTCAACGACTCGCTTCGCGTCTCTGCGTGCCTTTATATGGAGTCGGTGAGGCGAGGTTTTGATCTCTCCCCTCCGACCTCTGACCCCCTGCTGGCTCCGCCCCTCCTGGCATCCCGATCCGAATTGTCACGAAACGCGAACAAAGCGGACGTTACAGGAATCACCAGCCCCACGCGGACGATGTGGAAATCACCGGCCCCCGTCCTAACAGGGAACCCTTGCACCTGTCGGCGGCAATGCCGTTCGTGGGGAACTCGCCGTGGCTGGCGCAAAGATGGCGGCGCAATGGAGATGAAGATGAGGCGATGCTGTTCGTTGCTGGTTATGTTGTGAGGAGATGTGGTTTAGATGTAGTTGTGGTGAAGGTGGTTGTTGTGAAGGCGGTTGTGGAGAAGGTGGTTGTTGTGAATGCAGTTGTGGAGAAGGTGGCTGTGGTTGTTGAGATGTG
>NW_028224870.1:0-1000 GCF_056783735.1 Eptatretus burgeri
ATAAGCGGATATGATAAGCGGATATGATCTGTGGATATGATTATGAGGATATGATATGTGGATATGATATGTGGATATGATATATGGATATGATATGTGGATATAATATGTGGATATGATATGTGGGTATGATATGTGGATATGATTGTGTGGATATGATTGTGTGGATATGATGTGCGGATATGATATGCGGATATGATATGCGGATATGAGATGCGGATATATGTGGATATGATATGTGGATATGATATGTGGATATGATTATGCAGATATGATTATGCGGATATGATATATGGATATGATTATGCGGATATGATTATGCGGATATTATTTGTGGATATGATATGCGGATATGATAAGCCGATATGATATGAGGATATGATGTGCGGATATGATATGCGGATATGATATGCGGATATGATATGCGGATATGATGTGGATATGATATGTGGATATGATATGTGGATATGATATGTGGATATGATATGTGGATATGATTGTGTGGATATGATGTGCGGATATGAGATGCGGATATGAGATGCGGATATATGTGGATATGATATGTGGATATGATATGTGGATATGATTTATGGATATGATTATGCAGATATGATATGTGGATATGATTATGTGGATAAGATATGTGGACATGATATGTGGATATGATATGTGGATACGATTTGTGGATATGATATGTGGATATGATATGTGGATATGATATGTGGATATGATTATGCGGATATGATTATGCGGATATGATTATGCGGATATTATTTGTGGATATGATGTGGGGATATGATATACGGATATGATAAGCCGATATGATATGTGGATATGATGTGCGGATATGATATGAGGATATGATGTGAGGATATGATATGCGGATATGATATGTGGATATGATGTGCGGATATGATTTGAGGATACGATGTGCGGATATGATATGCGGATATGATATGCGGATATGATATGCGGATATGATATGCGGATATGATATGCG
>NW_028224871.1:0-1000 GCF_056783735.1 Eptatretus burgeri
ACAGAGAGGGGGGCAGTATTGATTGTGTGGGAAGGATATTTAAAGGAGCTGTTGAACCGGGAAGGATGCAATGGTGGGCTGGAGCAACCATGTTATGTGGAGTTGGTGGAGATCATAGAGGAGGAAGTGCAGACAGCATTGAAAAGGATGATGAAGGGAAGAGCAACAGGCATCGATGAGGTGTGCACAGAGATGATCATTGCAGCGGGAGAAGTTGGGGTCATTCGGATGAAGAGACTGTTGAATATATGTATGAGAGAGGGTTCAATTCCGTTGGATTGGAGGACAGGGTTAATTGTGCCAATATGGAAGTAGAAGTGCGATGTTCAAGATCTGGGAAGTACAGGGGCATTACGCTCCATGGTCATGTCATGAAGGTACTGGAAAGTATTCTGGACGAGAGGATAAGGAAGAGTTTGGAGATGGAGATCGGAGAAGAGTAGCAAGGGTTTAAAAAGAGTAGTGGGGATGCCAAATGGGATGTTCATGCTGACAGCTCGTGGAGAAGAGATTGAAGGTGCAAGGTGAAATGGCATTGGGATTTATGGACGCGGAGAAGGCCTCCAACCCCGTCCCGAGAGAGATGATGATGATACGAAGATGGATGGGAGTGCCTGAAGCAGAAGTTGGGTTGGAGGAAGGGATGTGCAATGGAATGAAGGGAAGAGTTTTAGTTGGTCCTGGTATGTCCGAGGAGTTCAGCGTGAACATCGGTTTGAGGCAGGGAAGCGCTCTCAGACCATTCATGTTTACCATGGTGATGGAGCTGGTAAGCAGGAAGGTAAAGTTGAGGGGTATTCTGGGGAGGATGTTGTATGCAGATGATCAGGCTGTTGTGGTGGAGAGTAGGCAGGAGATGCAGGAAGTACTTGTTGAGTGTAAGGAGGCATTTGAGAAACATGGCCTGAATTTGAATATAGAGAAGACCGAGGTGATGTGGGTCGGGCAGGAGAGAAAATAAATTGATATCAGGTTCGAGGGGAAGGAGATCAGACAGGGG
>NW_028224872.1:0-1000 GCF_056783735.1 Eptatretus burgeri
GTCTGGTGATGAGACGCGGAGCGGCGATGGTGCCTCAACTCCGCGGGCCTCGCGGACAGTGTCTGGTAGGGGGTGGGAAAGGGGCCCCCTTGGTCGCACTATCTCAGCGCGGGGGGAAACAGGAGGGGGTTGCTGATGCTCGGGGTATAGAGGATTTCCACTCTGCCTCGAGTCCCGCGACGAGCGTCTCCACCTCGGCCAGGTCGCGCTGTCGGCCTCCCTGGGGTGCAGCTCCCTGCACGACGCGAGCACCCCCTCGTCTGCCCTCGCCGCCTCTCCACAGCTCCGTCCCCTTTGCTCCGACTCCAACGCACACGACGACGACCAACTCCTTCTTGCTCCTTCTTCCCAACTCCACCGCCCGCGAAGTCTTAACTCTCTGTTCACTTGACTGACGAACGCGGTCGCTTATATCAGCCCCGTGGCTTCGCTCTCTCATCTTTGACCCCCTCCCTTCGACCTTTCACCTCGCTCCCCATTGGCCCGAGAAAAAGTGGGCGTGAATGCTTTTTGATCCATAAATTTGCATATATCGATCGCCCTCCAACGCCCTGGGGGCGGGGCCAAATCGCACCTCGCTCACCGATTGGACGGAACAAAAGTGGGCGTGTGTCGTTTTTGATCCGTTTTTGAAGTGGAAAATCCGTGGTTTTGTACACGCTGTTCGGCGCGCGCCCTGCACGAGTCCAACACCGGTACCCACAAGCGGCGCAAGAACGGTGGCGATGCGACGGTTGCGAGGTGTGACGTGAAGGTCGTGGCGGTTGTGGTGAAGCGGCGTTGTGGTTGTAACAATGGCGGTTGGTCCAAATTAAAGATAGTAAAAGAAAAACGGCTATCCTGAAGAGTCGCAGCACGCATGAATAACATGTATTCCCACTAGACAACGGGTTTGGGCCTAACTACACATGTACTTACCGAGATATCTCACCTAAGGGACCTGAATGGTGGTTTGCGAATTTGGTAACCACAACAATATACATATATATACACATATATA
>NW_028224873.1:0-1000 GCF_056783735.1 Eptatretus burgeri
GAGGAAAGCCAAAGAAGAGGTTCATGGATGCGCTGAGGGCGGACATGCGGGTGGTTGGAGTGTCAATGGAAGATGTGGAGGATAGAGCGAAATGGAGACGGTTGATCCGCTGTGGCGACCCCTAACGGGAGCAAGCCGAAAGAGGAAGAAGAAGATGAATACACTAATGTATATAATGTGTGTGTGTGTGTGTGTGTGTGTATGTATGTATGTATGTATGTATATATGTATATATGTATATATGTATATATATATATATGTATATATATATATATATATATATATATGTATATATATATATATATATATATATATATATATATATATATATATATATCTATATATATATATATATATATATATATATATATATATATATATATATATATCCTGGTGTTGGCATAGTGGTTAGGGTAGCGGCTTGGGATCCAAAAGGTCCTGAGTTCAAGCCCCGTTGGCCGCTTGAATTTATGCACACCAGGAGGTTGACTCAGCCTGTCATCCTTCCGAGGTCGGTGAAGTGAGCACCAGTGTACTGGGCCCGGTGTATGCCCCGGTTAGAATAGGTGTACCATATCCCTGTGTCGTAAAAGGCGACCAGGGTTGCGTCAGGAAGGGCATCCGGCGTAAAACCTGTGCCAAATGAATATGCGGATCATAATGGATGATCTGCTGTGGCGACCCCTAACGGGAGCAGCCGAAAGAAGATATATATATATATATATATATATATATATATATATATATATATATATATATATATATATATATATATATATATATAATTGGGGCGGTTGGGATTACATCTTTACAAAACTCGATCGACTCTGCTAATTTGAGCAAAAAAGCAAGAGCCCCAAATGGGAAAAAATGCAGGCGACTCGAGACAACGGGAAGAACAGTAATTTTGTATGCTGATGGACATCGAAGCCGATACACCAGTAAAAATCACAGAACCATTGGAAAGCATCTGTAGATGAAATAAAAATAAATAAATTAA
>NW_028224875.1:0-1000 GCF_056783735.1 Eptatretus burgeri
AGCAGGGAACTCAAAATGGCGACTCCACGTGTAGAAGCAAACGAGCTGGAAGGGGGTGCAACGGCTGACAGGCCCGCGGTGGAGGCGGGTAAAAAAATAATTCGGGGGGCGTGTTCGGCGAGGGTCGTGACAGAGGAATCGATGGTGACCAAGAGGGAAAAATTAAATGGGGAGACTAAAACGTGTGAGACGAGACACGAGGTGACGACAAAGGAAATAATAATAGTTGAGACACGGGAGATAGAGGGTGAATTGGACGGGGTAAGTGACGCACACACACACACACGGAGGTAGTGGAGGATCATGGGGGTGAGCTGGCGGACTGGGTAGAGACCCAGTGCGAGCAGCTGGATGGCCTCCTCCAGGAACGAGGGGAGGGAGTATGCCCCCTTGAGGCGGATCACGACCAGGTGAGTTCGGTCGTGCTTCGCGAGGTTGAGGGGACGGGTGCTGTGGACGGGTGCACGGAGAGCTTGGGGGGTGTAGAGGCCCCGGAGACCCTTGTGGGGACACAAATCCCCAGTGTGGTTGTCCCTGTGTGTGTGGTGCAAGGCGTGAGTGCGTCCCCGTGTGTGGAAGCGACCCCGTGTGTGAGTGGTGTAGTGGCGATGGTGCCAGAGTGCGTGCTTCCCAGCACGCCGGGTGTGGATGAGGCACCGTGTATGGAAGAGGCCGTGTGTGTGAGTGAAACGGCCAGTATGAGTGAGGAACCGCGGGTGAGTGCCCCCGCGTGTGTGGATGAGGCACCGCGGGTGAGTGCCCCCGCGTGTGTGAGTGAGGCACGGAGTGTGGATGAGGCACCGCGGGTGAGTGCCCCCGCGTGTGTGAGTAGTATGGTTTGTGTGAGTAGTGAGGCACGCGTGAGTGAACGGCCGTGTGCAAGGTCGCTGTGTGCAAGGGAGACCGTGTGTGTGAGAGAGCGGTATGTAAGGGAGATGTCGGTTGGCATGCGGGAGCACGCAGCCGCGTCTCCCGGTGTGAATGTGATGGAGTGGACTGT
>NW_028224876.1:0-1000 GCF_056783735.1 Eptatretus burgeri
CGAGTTCCAGTGTCCACCATCTAATTATGTCATTTAACGCGCCCTCTGCAAAGCACCAATCTTATCTTGATTAGATCTTAATTGGGGTGGCCGATCATTTTAACCGCTAGTGTGTGCCGAGGATTTTTGGTCAAATCTTTGGTAATTACCTCCCAGTGTATTTAGTTTCGGAAAATGTGAGACCAATGGAAGGAAAGGACAAACACGGACAGGTTGGAAGTCAATAAATAATTTATTAATAATAAAATATATAAATAAATAAAATAACTTGTTATTTCCTGAAGTAAATAAATGAATAAATTCCAAAGAAATCAAAATGAATAATTAATCAGGCAAAATCAAACAAAATGACAGGAAAGAGACAGAGAGCAGATGCTGATTGGGGGTTGACTTACGTGCAACTAAACACAGACAAGGGTACCCAGCAGATCATTCGGGGGAGGGGGGGGGGAAGAGTTGTCTTGCTCACCAGAGAGAAGTCGTCCGTGAAGTGAAAACGTCCTGAAATGTGTGTGTGCGTGTCTTGTTCGTCGCCAGCACCCAGCCTTGCCGTTCGCCGACTCATCAACAGCCTTGAACACGAGTCGACGTCTTTTTGGGGGGGGGGGCACTGAGATCATTTGTCACGGGTATAGACGCTGGTGCTGCGACACGGGCAGCTCCTCACACTTCACAAAACTGGTGACGTCCAGTGACCCACACGGCCGTTGGTGACTGACCCCACTCATTGTGACCAACCCGTGCCTCACTCATTGTTGGCACTGCTCATGCTCATACACGCACCACACGCTCACTTGCTTAAGCACTGGAAAGGACGAATTGTCTCATTGTTGGCGCTGGTCAGACACCCACATGCTCACTCGCTTCCTCGCTTGCACACTTGCATGCGTCCTCGCTTACACGCTCGCACACTTCCTCGCCAGTGTGACCACTCCTTGGCTTTTTTTCACAAGATCTTGGCTATTCGTTGTTCACCTTGGCGTCTTGGTTTTCTTTAGGT